>NC_091213.1:17839606-17914606 GCF_040958095.1 Procambarus clarkii | reverse complement strand
TATTCAAAGAAGCCTTCTGAGACATCCTCGTTCAACAAAACTGTCCTCAGAGCCATCAAAAAAGTTAAATACAGTCATCAAAGTTATTCTCTAAGTAACTTTTCGTTCATCAGAGAAGCTTTCTAAGACATCTTTGTTCATCAAAGTTGTTCTCTAAGACATCAATGTTCTTCTCTAAGACATCAATGTTGTTCTCTAAATCATAAAAGTTAATCTCTAAGACATCAATGTTGTTCTCTAAATCATAAAAGTTAATCTCTAAGGCACCTTCGTTTACTAGAGAAACTTTCCAATCCATCTTCGTTGATCAAAGTTATTCTCAGAATCATCAAAGAGATCTCTAATTCCCCTTCGTTCACCAAAAAGTTGTTCTCTAAGACACCTTCGTTCATCAAAGAAACTCTCCGTCCATCATGTTATTCTTTAAGACATCTTCAGTCATAAAATTTCTCTCCAAAATGTAACTAGTTCAGCTTTTCATACCAAACCTGCACTTCTGTTAAAATATATTTTCTTAGTCACTTTACCCTAAAATTGTTCTCAGAACTACACTGCCCAAATCCTACGTAACCTATGCTCTCCACCCAATGTTACTTAGTTAACGTAACGTTCCTAAACCCAACTTTACCTATCCTAACTTAACTTACCTTACCTTTACCTATCATACCTAACTTAACCTGCATAACCTAACTTTACCTATCCGAACATGACTTACCTTACATTACCTATCTTACTTAACTTAACCTGCACAACCTAACTTACATAACTTATCTTACCTATCCTAACGCAACCTAACTTGCTTTACCTAACTTAATCTTACATTCCCAAACTGATGTATCCTAACTTATCCAGTCCAACCAGACATGATCTAACTTACATAATTATTCCTGCTTGTCTTTTTTGTTTCGTCAATTATTGTCTCATATTCATTACTCATTTCAAGGGTTAATTTCTCAAATGGACATTTTTTATTTGACTGATGAATACTTGTAGTTAAGGAAAAAGACAAAACATGAGGAGGGAGACTATTTTTGTGCTCCCCAAAGTATAATGTCTGTTACGAACAGCGATGAAAGATAACTTTGGTTATTTTTCATACTTGATAAAACATAATTTTAGTTAGGAACAATGATGATGAATATGACTTTTTCTGTTGATTGATGGATAATTTTAGTTATGAAATGACAATGAAACATGAAGAACACGGTTATTTTTCTGATGACTAGGGAATAAGTTTAGTTATGAACAGCGTTGGAAAGATTCCTTTGACTATTTTTGGTTGATTGGATAATAAGTTTAGTTGAGAAATGAGGAAAGTGACTATGTTTTAGTTGATTGGCGAAAGATTTTTAGTTAAGAAGTTACAAGAAAGGTTTGTCTTTGTAAATTTGGAACTGAATAAAGTGTAGATTTGTTTAAGAACGGGGTTGGTAGAACTATTAAGTTGACGACGAGAATTACTTTGACATAGTTTTGTAAATAAAACTTGGTGACTAAAATTGTTGAGGGAACTGTATTGCAGTATAATATTATTTGACAAAGAACTAGTTAGCGAATGGAAGAAACAAATTGGTTTAAAGAAACAAAGAACATAAAAAAATTGAGGTTAAGTAGGGGAATGAACACAGTGAACATATGGTGAACACAGAAAACATGTAAGAAAAAGTTGATGAATAGAGTGAACATGCAGGGAATATGAACTTATAGAGAATAAGAAGACATGATAAGGAACATAGGGAATACAAGAATGAACACTGAACAAGTGAAGAACATGCTAAGAATTGAAATCAACTATTTTTTTCACCTAATATGCTAACACCATATGTCTATATGGTGAGAGATGTAACGAAGATGGACTAATTCGTACTTTTATTTAAAAATGTCATTTTGGGCTGCAAAAGTTGATTGCGTTACGTTACGTTACATTGTGTTACAGAGGGCTAAACTGGTATAGGTCAATATTCATATGCTATGAGATGTAATGGAGATATTGTGTTTGGCTAAATGAGTTCACATTTCAATAATGATATTCGGACAACAGCCAGAAAGTTGATCTCTACGTTACTTAATGATGATATAATGCGATGCAATCGTGTGCTAATATTTTATTTGTGTTAGAATGTAAGGGCTATAGGAGTTTGTCTAGACTTGCATACATTTTCAAACGCTATTTATGTAGGCAATAGAAAGACTGGTTTCCCATTACGCTACATTAACTGTGTTACAAGAACTGAAAAACAGACTTAACCCAGACCTATTTCACTATCGACTCACCGGTCTTATTCTCATCGATTGGTGTTTACATTGGATGATGTAGGTCTTAAGAGAGACAGCCTTGATGGAGAAAGATACGTGAACAGCGGCAGCAGGAGAAAGGAAATGATGTTACTTTCCCCAACTACTAAATGATCTGGAGAGAGAGAGAGAGAGAGACCGAGAGACAGAGAGACAGAGAGAGAGAGAGACTGAGAGACAGAGAGAGAGACAGAGAGACAGAGAGACAGAGCGAGAGAGAGAGAGAACAGCAAATTATGATTTGTTATAATAATAAGATTGAAGACCAGCTTATGACTGGATATTCTTAAAAAAATGCTATTTCAGCAAAGAATGGTGATACTAAAGCTTAGAACAGAACATCCGGTCTGGGAAGGGGGCAGTGATGGTTCGGCCATGGAGGGGGTGGTAGGGGTAAGGGTAAGTGGGGGTGGACAGGGAGGGGCTAAGGCCGGCCCATTACCTTGTCAATCTCAGTACGTCTCAATCCGCCGCGAAGGTGAGACCTTGACAAGATAGCTCCGCACAGCTGTAATGGATGGATGTAGGACGAAGAGGTGATGGAGATTGAGTAAACATGCATACATTTCAATAATCACAGTTAACAAGAACAATTTGTAGGTAGAGATCGCGTCTCCGTGACGATGTGAAATGTTTCTCTCTTTTAGTAAACGCTAACCTCCGGACTTTGACTGAGTTTACTAAGTGAAGTGTCGTGTGGTGGACTTTAGAGAGGGAGAGAGAGAGAGAGAGAGAGACAGAGAGACAGAGAGAGGCACAGAGACAGAGAGAGACAGAGAGACAGAGAGAGAGAGAGACAGAGAGAGACAGAGAGAGAGAGACAGAGAGACAGAGAGAGAGAGATTCGATGGACTGAATGAAAGCCTTTCTCCATCTGTCTGCTAGCTAAACCACCAAGAAGAAGTCTTATTATTATTATTATTATTATTATCGTTGTAAATCGCTTAAGTGATTAATAAAAGAAATAAATTTATATATAATGTGTTTACTTTTCCCTCGTTTATTGCTCTCACCATGTTGATCACGTTACGATATAGCTTACACATACTAAAAGGGTTTGCACGGAACAATGGTTGATGGTATGGGAGCGGTGGAGGGTTGAGGGGTGGGAGTGATTGACGTTTGGCAGGTGCGGGTCTGTCTGTCGGCAGGAGTATGTACCTCGCTCCTCCTTAACGAATCCACAGTGTATGGGGAAGCGTGGCGGGACGAACAGCTCCACTCTGAAGACAACGAAAACCCTTTAAGACAAATGGCCCCACTTCCGCAGGAGGCTGGTGCTCTCTCGCTCTCTTACCCTCCTCTCCCACTTACGACTTCCTGTATGGGGAAGCTAATGGACGTCCAGGCATTCCTCTCAGGTATGGGGGATCTCCTCTCCCTCCCCCCTCCCCAAACAACATATCCACTATGTTGGATCCCCTCAACCTCTACTCACGATCATCAAACCATTATCGTCACACAGGATTAAGTCTATAACAAACACACACATACATATACATTTACTCCTTCCTCATATTCCACTCTTATCCTTGTATTTTCTTACGTCTTCCCAGAAATTCCCTTTGTGACTAGAGCGACGCGCTGCGACTAGAGCGACGCGGTACACCTGCTCACCCGCCACGCGCCAAACTTCCGGGAAATTCCCCCTCCCAAACCCTCTGCGACTACGACGACGCGCTGCGACTACGACGACGCGCTGCGACTACGACGACGCGCACCACCTGGCATCCAACAACATGATCTCCCCTCGTTCCTGACCACGTACCCCAACACAGGACGCTCATACGCATCCGAAACGCGCCAAACTTCCGGGAAAATCCCCCAAAAAACCCTTGCGACTAGACACCCGCGCGCCACCTGTCAGGTGCCACTCACGTGAGTGCCACCTGGCAGGTGGTGCGCGCGATTCTAGTCACACTTTACACTACTTAGCTCTGCTGGTAAGAAAAGGCTGGGGTTTTAAGGAGATGGATATTCAGGGCTGTGAAGTTTTCAGTGACTACAGAGCAGGTAACGTAACAAATGGAGGGAAAAAAATTATAGTCGTAGTCATATATAATCCACCACCAAATGACAGAAGACATAGACAGGAATATGATAGAAACAACATGGCCACCATTAACATAATAGAAAGAGCAGCTTCTGTTGCTAGCAGGAATGGATCTGGACTACTAATTATGGCAGACTTCAACCATGGGAAGATAGATTGGAAGAACAGAGACAAGCATGGAGGACCAGAAACATGGAGAGCTAAGCTGCTGGACGTGGCAACAAGAAACTTTCTAAGCCAGCACATCAAAGAACCAACAAGAATGAGAGGAGAAGATGAACCAGCAATGCTTGATTTGATATTTACCCTAAATGAGTGGGATATAAGAGAAGTTAAGATGGAAGCGCCCTTGGGAATGAGTGACCATAGTGTATTGAACTTTGAGTACCTGGTAGAGCTAGGACTTATCTCCCCCAAAAAAGAACTAGAAATCAAAAGGCTGGCATACCGAAAGGGAAATTATGAACAGATGAGAAGTTTCCCAAGTGAAATACCTTGGGACACAGAACTCAGAGATAAGTCTGTACAAGGTATGATGGACTATGTTACCCAAAAGTGTCAGGAGGCAGTAAACAGGGTCATCCCGGCCCAAAGGGAAAAATCCGAGAAGCAACAGAAGAATCCATAGTATAATAGGGCATGTATGGAAGCACCTCAAGGAAGAAACTGAACAAAAGGGCGTGGAGGAACTTCCGGAAAAACAGAACACCAGAAAGCAGAGAGAGATACCAGAGAGCCAGGAATGAGTACGTCAAGGTGAGAAGAGAAGCAGAGAAAAGTTTTGAAAATGATATAGCAAACAAAGCAGAGACCGAACCAAAGCTACTCCACAGTCACATCAGAAGGAAAACAACAGTGAAAGAACAGGTATTGAAACTTCGAACAGGCGATGACAGGTATACAGAGAATGACAGAGAGGTGTGTGAAGAACTCAACAAGAGGTTCCAGGAGGTCTTCACAATAGAACAAGGTGAGGTCACTGTGCTAGGAGAAAGGGAGGTAAACCAGGCAGCCTTGGAAGAGTTCGAAATTACGAGAGAGGAGGTCAAGAGACACCTGCTGGATCTGGATGTTAGAAAGGTTGTTGGTCCAGATGGGATCTCACCATGGATACTGAAAGAGTGTGCAGAGGCACTTTGCTTGCCACTCTCCATAGTGTATAGTAAGTCACTGGAGACGGGAGACCTACCAGAAATATGGAAGACGGCGAATGTGGTCCCAATATACAAAAAGGGCGACAGGAAAGAGGCACTGAACTACAGGCCAGTGTCCTTGACTTGTATACCATGCAAGGTGATGGAGAAGATCGTGAGAAAAAACCTGGTAACACATCTGGAGAGAAGGGACTTCGTGACAAATCGCCAACATGGGTTCAGGGAGGGTAAATCTTGCCTTACAGGCTTGATAGAATTCTACGATCAGGTGACAAAGATTAAGCAAGAAAGAGAGGGCTGGCGGACTGCATTTTCTTGGATTGTCGGAAAGCCTTTGACACAGTACCGCATAAGAGGCTGGTACATAAGCTGGAGAGACAGGCAGGTGTAGCTGGTAAGGTGCTCCAATGGATAAGGGAGTATCTAAGCAATAGGAAGCAGAGAGTTACGGTTAGGGGTGAGACCTCCGATTGGCGTGAAGTCACCAGTGGAGTCCCATAGGGCTCTGTTCTTGGTCCTATCTTGTTTCTGATATATGTAAATGATCTCCCAGAGGGTATCGATTCATTTCTCTCAATGTTTGCGGACGATGCTAAAATTATGAGAAGGTTTAAAACAGAAGAAGACTGTTTGAGGCTTCAAGAAGACTTAGACAAGCTGAAGGAATGGTCGTACAAATGGTTGTTAGAGTTTAACCCAACCAAATGTAATGTAATGAAGATAGGTGTAGGGAGCAGGAGGCCAGATACAAGGTATCATCTGGAAGAGGAAATTCTTCAGGAGTCAGAGAAGGAAAAAGACTTGGGGGTTGATATCACGCCAGACCTGTCTCCTGCAGCACATATCAAGCGGATAACATCAGCGGCATATGCCAGGCTGGCCAACATACGAACGGCATTCAGAAACTTGTGTAAAGAATCATTCAGAACTTTGTATACCACATATGTCAGGCCAATCCTGGAGTATGCAGCCCCAGCATGGAGTCCATATCTAGTCAAGGATAAGACTAAACTGTAAAGAGGTTCAAAGGTTTGCCACCAGACTAGTAACCGAGCTGAGAGGTATGAGCTACGAGGAGAGACTACGGGAATTAAACCTCACTTCGCTGGAAGACAGAAGAGTTAGGGGGACATGATCACCACATTCAAGATTCTGAAGGGAATTGATAGGGTAGATAAACACAGTCTATTTAACACAAGGGGAACACGCACAAGGGGACACAGGTGGAAACTGAGTGCCCAAATGAGCCACAGAGATATTAGAAAGAACTTTTTTAGTGTCAGAGTGGTTGACAAATGGAATGCATTAGGCAGTGATGTGGTGGAGGCTGACTCCACACACAGTTTCAAGTGTAGATATAATAGAGCCCGAAAGGCTCAGGAATCTGTACACCTGTTGATTGACGGTTGAGAGGCGGGACCAAAGAGCCAGAGCTCAACCCTCGCAAACACAACTAGGTGAGTTCAACTAGGTGAGTACACACACACACACAGGACGAGAGGGGAAAACCAGGAAATCACAGCTCCCAACACATCACCCCCAGAGGCGAGGGGGGAACCCACAACTAGCTACCCAGTAACACCAGCGGGGAGGGAAACCCCACCATCCTCCTCTGCATAGATAACCCCCCTACCCCAAACCCTCCCTGCCCCCCACTCAAATACTCAGCCAAATCTCCCCCCCCCCACACCCAATCCCCACCCTTCTACCACTCCCCTCCTCCCACCGAGTCCCCCCTCTCCCCTTTCCTTCCTGTCCTCCCTCCCCTTTCACCCCATACCCTCCCTGTCCCTCCCCCCTTCACTTGACCCCCCACTCCTAATCCCAGTATCCTCTGCAACCCTGTTATCCATCTCAGAAATCCTCACACCCATGGAACAGCTTCCCCCACCAGCAGAACACTTACCAAGTAGGAGATTTGAGAAGGGACAGAAGAAAGTGAGCCTCAAGCCAATGTACACTAACATAGATGGAATTACAAATAGAGCAAATGAACTTGGAGAATGGGTTCTAGAGGAAAACCCAGACATAATAGCTCTCACAGAAACAAAGCTAACGAAAACCATAACAAATGCAGTGTTCACACAGGACTATTATGTTATGAGGCAAGAGAGAGAAGGAAGAGGTGGTGGTGGTGTAGCCCTGCTGGTAAGAAAAGGCTGGGATTTTGAGGAGATGGTTATTCAGGGATGTGAAGGTTTCAGTGACTACATAACATGTACAATAACAACTGGAGGGCAAAAAAATATAGTCAAAGTTATATATAATCCACCACCAAATGACAGAAGACCCAGACAGGAATATGATAGAAACAACATGGCCACCATTAACATAATATAGAGAGCAGCTTCTGTTGCTAGCAGGAATTGATCTGGACTACTAATCATGAGAGACTTCAACCATGGGAAGATAGATTGGGAGAACAGAGACCTGCATGGAGGACCAGAATCATGGAGATCTAAGCTGCTGGATGTGGCAACAAGAAACTTTCTAAGCCAGCACATCAAGGAACCAACAAGAATGAGAGGAGAAGATGAACCAGCCATGCTTGTTTTATATTTACCCTAAATGAGTGGGATATAAGGGTAGTCAAGATCGAAGCACCCTTGGGAATGAGTGATCACAGTGTATTGATTTTTGAGTACCTGGTAGAGCTAGGAATTATCTCCCCCAAAAAAGAACTAGGACACAAAAGGCTGGTATATCGAAAGGGAAATTATGAGGAGATTAGAAGCTTCCTATCTTGAGGTTATCTTGAGATGATTTCGGGGCTTTAGTGTCCCCGCGGCCCGGTCCTCGACCAGGCCTCCACCCCCAGGAAGCAGCCCGTGACAGCTGACTAACACCCAGGTACCTATTTACTGCTAGGTAACAGGGGCATAGGGTGAAAGAAACTCTGCCCATTGTTTCTCGCCAGCGCCCGGGATCGAACCCGGGACCACAGGATCACAGTCCAGCGTGCTTTCCGCTCGGCCGACTGGCTCCCTAAGGGAAATACCTAAAGAAATAAGGGAGATAAGGGAAATAAGGCTCCCTAAGGGAAATACCTTGGGACACAGACCTCAGAACTAAGTCTGTACAAGATATGATGGACTATGTCGCCCAAAAGTGTCAGGAGGTAGTAAGCAGATACATCCCGGCCCAAAAGGAAAAAATCCGAGAAGCAAAAGAAGAATCCATGGTATAATAGGGCATGTATGGAAGTAAAGAAACTGAACAAAAGGGCATGAAGGAACTTCCGGAATAACAGAACACCAGAAAGCAGAGAGAGATACCAGAGAACCAGGAATGAGTATGTTAGGGAGTGGAGAGAAGCAGAGAAAAGTTATGAAAATAATATAGCTAATAAAGCCAAGACCGAACCAAAGCTACTACACAGTCACGTCAGAAGGAAAACAACAGTGAAAGAACACGTAGTGAAACTTAGAACAAGCGAGGACAGGTATACAGAGAATGACAAAGAAGTGTGTGAAGAACTCAACAAGAGGTTCCAGGAGGTCTTCACAACAGAACAAGGTGAGGTCACTGTGCTAGGAGAAAGGGAAGTAAACCAGGCGGCCTTGGAAGCGTTCGAAATTACGAGAGAGGAGGTCAAGAGACACCTGCTGGATCTGGACGTTAGAAAGGCTGTTGGTCCAGACGGGATCTCACCATGGGTACTGAAAGAATGTGCAGAGTCACTTTGCTTGCCACTCTCCATAGTGTACAGTACGTCACTGGAGAAGGGAGACTGACCAGAAATATTGAAGACGGCGAATGTGGTCCCAACATACAAAAGGGCGACAGGCAAGAGGCACTGATCTACAGGCCAGTGTCCTTGACTTGTATACCATGCAAGGTGATGGAGAAGATCGTGAGAAAAAACCAAGTATCACATCTGGAGAGAAGGGACTTCGTGACAAATCGCCAACATGGGTTCAGGGAGGGTAAATCTTGCCTGACTGGCTTAATCGAATTCTACGACCAGGTGACAAAGATTAAGCAAGAAAGAGAGGGCTGGGCGGACTGCATTTTCTTGGATTGTCGGAAAACCTTTGACACAGTACCGCATAAGAGGCTGGTACATAAGCTCGAGAGACAGGCAGGTGTAGCTAGTAAGGTACTATAGTGGATAAGGGAGTACCTAAGCAATAGGAAACAGAGAGTTACGGTGAGGGGTGAGACCTCCGATTGGCGTGAAGTCACCAGTGGAGTCTCATAGGGCTCTGTACTCGGTCCTATCTTGTTTCTGATATATGTAAATGATCTCCCAGACGGTATAGATTCATTTCTCTCGATGTTTGCGGACGATGCCAAAATTATGAGAAGGATTAAGACAGAAGAGGACTGTTTGAGGCTTGAAGAAGACCTAGACAAGCTGAAGGAATGGTAAAAAAAATGGTTGTTAGAGTTTAACCCAACCAAATGTAATGTAATGAAGATAGGTGTAGGGAGCAGGAGGCCAGATACAAGGTATCATCTGGGAGAGGAAATTCTTCAGGTGTCAGAGAAAGAAAAAGACTTGGGGGTTGATATCACGCCAGACCTGTCTCCTGCAGCCCATATCAAGAGAATAACATCAGCGGCATATGCCAGGCTGGCCAACATATGAAAGACATTCAGAAACTTGTGTAAAGAATCATTCAGAACTTTGTATACCACATATGTCAGGCCAATCCTGGAGTATGCAGCCCCAGCATGGAGTCCATATCTAGTCAAGGATAAGACTGAACTGGAAAAGGTTCAAAGGTTTGCAACCAGACTAGTACCCGAGCTGAAAGGTATGAGCTACGAGGAGAAACTACGGGAATTAAACCTCACTTCACTGGAAGACAGAAGAGTTAGGGGGGGGGACATGATCACCACATTCAAGATTCTGAAGGGAATTGATAGGATAGATAAAGACAGGCTATTTAACACAAGGGGCACACGCACAAGCGGACACAGGTGGAAACTGAGTGCCCAAATGAGCTACAGAGATATTAGAAAGAACTTTTTTAGTGTCTGAGTGGTTGACAAATGGAATGCATTAGGAAGTGATGTGGTGGAGGCTGACTCCATACAAAGTTTCAGGTGTAGATATGATAGAGCTCAATAGGCTCAGGAATCTGTACACCTGTTAATTGACGGTTGAGAGGCGGGACCAAAGAGCCAGAGCTCAACCCCTGCAAACACAACTAGGTGAGTACACGTCAGTCAGTCAGCGTTGGCAGTGAGACACGTGGGTCAGTAAGGTCCGCAAATTAAAACAAATAATTCGGGACACTGGAGTGATTGATATACAGGCTAAATCATAGTATTTGGCCTCATGCAGTGTACAGTAAGCAAGGTACGACGAAATAAAGTGAACTTGCAAACGATAGATCAGGTAGAGTAAAGAAACCAAATCGGAGTGACACCACCGGTCATATACATAACTGGATGAAGGGAGGAGCAACCCGCCGTGTGACTTACCTAGAGTGCTTGTGGTGAGGATAACTGGTGTCTCGTAGGTGTCTCTCTTCAAGTCTTCAACATTGTGCAAGGTTTATATAATGTCATATTATAGTATAGTCATATTTTTTTTTTGTTTTAAACAAGAAAATGAATAACACGTTTATTTCACAGCTGCAAATGTACAACAAACAGCTATGAATCCACCGGCTACAATGTTAACTGCATTCTTCAAGTTATGACAAAATGACGCGTTTGTGCAAACATTGCTGTTTTACATACGTATAACACACGCTTTAATCTCCGAAAGTTCTTTACCGATTGCTTTGAAATTTTGGCACAACGTTCCATTTGAAAATGGGCGTGTTTTTATACACCTACTATTTAGATGCTACACCTGTGACAGGTAAAAACATTAGTTTTTTGAAAAACAGTGCTGTCTGTTGCACGTAAGAGCAACTCACGATATACAAAATATGTTTTGATTCCATTTCAATGTTTCCGATTGCATTGATAAATTGAATTTTCATAGATTTTTATATATTTTCATTTTGATTTAATTATTTTGTGTGACGTTGCATTGGAATTGAGCTGTGTTATTTAACATACCGTTCATTTTGTGTGTATAGCTTATTTGTTTCTTTTTTTCATTTTTTTCATTCAGTTTTTTCACTGTTCTTCTTATTTTTCAGTGCAATTGGTGGTGAAATTGAGCTGTGTGGATTAATCTACGTTTGAATTGAAATATTTCGTTAGTATTTATTTTATTGTTTTGAAAATAAGAAAATGGACAACATGTTTATTTCACAGCTGCAAATGAACAACAAACAGCTATGAACCCACCGGCTACAACGTTAACTGCTTTCTTCACTTTATGTCAAAATGACGCGTTTGCGAAAACTCTGCTGTATTCGGACGTGCATTCGGACGTGTATTCGGACGAAGAACTACTCAAAAACTAAAAACAAAAACACTGTACACCTGTTGATTTGACGGTTGAGAGGCAGGATCAAAGAGCCAGAGCTCAACCCCCGCAAGCACAATTAGGTGAGTACACACACACACACACACACACACACAAACACACACACACATTGAAATGGAATTCGAGAAATATTTAGTATAGCGTGCATGTTGATATTATTTGCAACAGATGGCGCGGTTGGGCCGGATGGAATCTCACCAAGGATATTGAAAGAGTGTGCAGGAGCACTTTGCTTGCCACTCTCTATAGTGTATAGTAGGTCACTGGAAACGGGAGACCTACCAGAAGTATGGAAGACTGCTAATGTAGTACCAATATTTAAAAAGGGTGACAGACAAGAGGCACTGAACTACAGGCCAGTGTCCTTAACTTGTATACCATGCAAGGTGATGGAGAAGATTGTGAGAAAAAACCTAGTAACACATCTGGCGAGAAGAGACTTCGTGACAACCCATCAACATGGGTTCAGGGAGGGTAAATCTTGCCTTACAGGCTTGATAAAATTCTATGATCTGGTGACAAAGATTAAGCAAGAAAGAGAAGGTTGGGCGGACTGCATTGTTTTGGAATGTCGGAAAGCCTTTGACACAGTACCCCATAAAAAGTTGATGCATAAGCTGGAGAAACAGGCAGGAGTAACTGGTAGGGCGCTCCAGTGGATAAGGGAGTACCTAAGCAATAGGAAGCAGAGAGTTACAGTGAGAGGTGAGACCTCAGATTGGCGTAAAGTCACCAGTGGAGTTTCATAGGGCTCTGTACTCGGACCAATCCTGTTTCTGATATACGTAAATGATCTCCCAGAGGGCATAGACTCATTCCTTTCAATGTTTGCTGACGACGCCAAAATAATGAGAAGGAGTAAGACGGAGGAGGACAGCTTGAGGCTTCAAGAAGACCTGGACAAGCGGCAGGAATGGTCGAACAAATGGTTATTAGAGTTTAACCCAAGCAAACGCAATGTAATGAAGACAGGTGTAGGGAGCAGGAGACTAGATACAAGGTATCATTTGGGAGGTGAAATCCTTCAAGAGTTTGAGAGAGAGAAAGACCTGGAGGTTGATATCACGCCATATCTGTTCAAGAGGATAACATTAGCGGCATATGCCAGGTTGGCTAACATAAGAACGGCCTTTAGAAACCTGTGTAAGGAATCTTTCAGAACTTTGTATACCACATATGTCAGACCAATCCTGGAGTATGCAGCTCCAGCATTTAGTCCATATCTAGTCAAGCATAAGACTAAACTGGAAAAGGTTCAAAAGCCACCAGATTAGTACCCAAACTGAGGAGTATGAGTTACGAGGAGAGACTACGAGAATTAAACCTCACGTCACTGGGAAACACAAGAGTTAGAGGGGACATGATCACCACATACAAGATTCTCAGAGGAATTGATAGGGTAGATAAAGACAGGCTATTTCCCACAAGGGGCAAACGCACTAGGGGACTTAGGTGGAAATTGAGTACTCAAATGAGCCATAGAGACGTTAGAAAGATTTTTTTCAGTGTCAGAGTAGTAGACAAATGGAATGCATTAGGAAGTGATGTGGTGGAGGCTGACTCCATACACTGCTTCAAGTGTAGATAAGATAGAGCCCATTAGGATCAGGAACCTGTACATTAGTTGATTGACAGTTGAGAGGCGGGACCAAAGAGTCAGAGCTCAACCCCCGCTAGCACAACTAGGTAAGTACAACTTGGTAAGTACACACACACACACCGGGAGCCGGTGGCCGAGCGGACAGCACGCTGCTCACGTGATCCTGTGGTCCCGGGTTCGATCCCGGGCGCCGGAAAGAAACGATGGGCAGAGTTTCTTTTACCCTATGCCCCTGTTACCTAGCAGTAAATAGGTACCTGGGTGTTAGTCAGCTGTCACGGGCTGCTTCCTGGGGTGTGTGTTTGTGTGTGTATTGTGTGGAAAAAAATAGTAGTAGTAGAAACAGTTGACTGACAGTTGAGAGGCGGGCCAAAGGAGCAGAGCTCAACCCCCGTAAGCACAACATACACACACACACACACACACACACCCTGAGCCTACAGAGTCCAGTAGGCTCAGGAATCTATGCACCAGTTGATTGACAGTGGAGAGGCGAGACCAAAGAGCCAAAGCTCATCCCCTGCAAGCACCACTAGGTGAGTACACACACGGGCAGGCCCAGGCAACCAACCCCTAGGTAACAGGGGGATGTAGCAATGGCAGGGACCCATACAGTGGGTGCCACCTTTTCGAGAATACTGAAAGAGCCCAGATGCCATGTCCACAGTCAGGGAAGTAGTAATGAAAGCAATAACTTAACAGGAGGCAGCTAGATGCACGAGCCAGCTAATGGAATAGGAAAGAACTGTATTTATTGTAGGTATTAAGAAACAAGAAGGTTCCAAGAAGAAAGAATGGAGGACTAAGGACAAAGCTGCTTTGTCAGGGATACTAAAGGAGATAGGAATGGAAGGGGCTGAACGAGACATAGAACAGTTTTTCCGGATTTGCCAGTACAACAAATACAAAAAGTTATTGATCAAGGAAGTATTCAGGAACAAGGTCATCAAAGAGGACAGCCTAGTAAAGAAGAGTATACTGAAAAATGCAATGAATTACAAAGAGGTATACCTTCAGAGGGACATGACCAGGGACGGGATAATAAAGGCAGCAGAAAGAAGGGAGCCAGGGATCAGCCTCCATCCCAGCACTCTCAGAGGGGAGTGGGGAACTTCAATCCTGCAATTCAGTCCCAGAGGGGACTGCAACACCCCAACCCACCTCCTCATAGGGACCCCCCCCCCCCCACCCAGAGCACAAATCCTTCCTTGCCCCTACACAGTGCCCACCATATCACCCAAATCCTTCCTCCCCCTTTTTATGCAAATTTCACATGTAAGCCATTATTGAATGCCACCGAGGTCCTTTCAGTATCATTGTAACTATATAGCTAGCCAGAGCTTGTCGACAAGGGACGTCGACTTGGTAGCGTGTCCGATCGGTGTTATACTCAAATTCTGTCAGTTGAAATGTAACCAATCACAGGCAAGTAGGCCTCTGACGTCATGCCAGACAGAGGAGCATCAAGCCATGCTCCCAGCAGCCGCAGTTATCCTCACAGACTCAGAGTAGAAGGACCTCGGCTAGGCAGATATATACCTTGCTGTCTCGGTCAATAAATATATACAGAAATATATACTGTGTCTACCTTCTACCCGAACAAGGCAAACGAATAAGTATCCCCTGCCTTCCCTTCCCCTGGTCTTCTTCCTGCCCCAAGCAGGCCCAAGCAAGACCTAAGCCTTACATCGCCCATCCCGTCCTTACCCCAACCCCCCTGTTAACTACACCACAGGAGGGCGTGTCATCACCCCGAGCAATCCCTGCCTCCCCAATCCCAAGCACTCCCTGCCAACCAGAACTTCTTCCTTTCCCAAGCAGCCTCAGCAACACCTAAGCCCTCCATCCCTCACACCACATCCCCCTGAACCCCTGGCAACTACCCCACAGGAGGATGAGCCTACCCAAGTAGCAATGCCCATGGAACAGCTTCCTACATTTGTGGGGAGGGAGGGTGAAAATGAATATAGGAAAATGAGCTTCAAGGTAAATTGATGGGATTACAAATAAAGCTAGTGAACTGGCGGAAAGGCCACAGGAAGAAAACCCAGATGTAATAGGACTCATGGAAACAAAATTGTCAGGAGTCATAACAGATGCTGTGTTTCCAAAGGACTACTATATAGTAAGGAAAGAAAGGGAAGGGAGAGGAGGTGGAGGGGTAGCCTTGCTGATAAGGAAGGACTGGAGTTTTGATGAGATGGAAATTCCGGGTTGTGACGGATTCAGAGATTACATAACAGGAACTATGACAATGGGTGGACCTAAGCTAATAGTGGAAGTCATTTACAACAGTCCACTAAATGATTGAAGACCCAGACAGGAGTTTGGTAAGAACAACATAGCAACCCAATATTATAATAGAGAAAACAGCTTCAGTTGCCTGCAGGAATGTCAACCATGGAAAGATAGACAGGAAGAATGGAGACCCACATGGTGGTGCCGATACATGGAGAACTAAACTCATAGAAGTGGCAACAAAGAACTTTCTGAGCTAACCTGTCAGGGGAACCCACAAGAATGAAAGGCAATGGTGAACCAGCTAGACTCAACCTGATATTCACCTTGAATGAGTCAGAATTAGGAGAAATCAAATTTGAAGCTCCTGTAGGAATGAGTGACCATAGTGTATTGACATTTGATTATCTGGTGGAGGTAGGGATAACATATCCAAGGATGGAATCAGAAGGGAAAAGACTGAATTATCGAAGAGGAAAATATGACGAGATGAGGAACTTCCTGAGGGGAAATACCATGGGAAACAGAAACTCGGAGAGAAGGTTATACAGGATGTAATGGACTATGTCACCAAGAAGTGTCAGGCAGCTACAGACAGGTTTATACCAGTCCATAAGGAGAAAAATGAAAAGCAACAGAAGAATCCATGGTTCAACCAGGAATGTAAGGTAGCGAAGCAATTGAGCAAAGGAACATTGAGAAACTACAGGAATAACAGAACACCAGAGAACAGGGAGAGATATGAGAGGATAAGAAATTAGTACCTCAAAGAGAGGAGAGAAGCAGAGAGACAGTATGAAAATGACATCCCGAGTAAAGTTAAGACCCAACCAAAACTGCTCCACAGCCACGTTAGGAGGAAAACAGCAGTGAAGGAACAAGTGATGAAAGTGAGATAAGGGGAGAATAGTTACACAGAGAATGGCAAGGAGGTGTGTGAAGACCTCAACATGAGATTCCAGGAGGTCTTCACAAAAGAATAAGGAGAAGCCCCTGCACTAAATGACGAGGAGGCAAACCAAGCAACCTTAGAGGAATTTGACCTCACCAGTGATGAGGTCAAAAGGAATCTGTTGGAGCTGAATGTGACAAAGACTGTTGGGCCTGAGAAAATCACTGTGGATACTAAAATAAGGCATTGAAGCACTAATTCTGCCACTCTTTATGGTTTATAACAGGTCACTGGAAACAGGAAACGTACTGGAAAGCTGGAAGTCAACCAATGTAGTTCCAATATACAAAAAGGGTGACAGGCAAAAGGCACTGAAATACATGCCGATTTCCCTAACTTCTATACCATGCAAGGTAATGTAGAAGATCGTGAGGAAAAGGCTCGTAGAGTACCTGGAGGGGAAATAGCTTTATAACACACCACCAGCATTGCTCAGAGATAGTAAATTGCGCCTCACAGGTTTAATAGAATTCTATGACCAAGCAACAAAAATTAGGGAAGAAAGAAAAGGGTAGGCAGACTTCATTTTCTTGGACTGAGTTACGGTGCCCTCTCCCATATCTTCGCTTCTCCAGCAAGAAGAGTCATATCTCTACATCCCGCATATTCCCTGAGTTGCAGGGATTCTTTAGATATGGGTGACGACTAGCAAGATTACTTATTTGGGGAGAAAAGGCCAAAACTAAAATAACCTTACAGTGGGGCTTACACACTTAGTGCATACAAGATACTGCGGCCAACTAGGATTGCTCCAAAATGTGAAGGTGCCGACGGTTTAGTGATGGGCTGGCCATGGTCACGTGCCAAAACTGAACAATAGGGCGCCAACCCCTGGGCTGTGACGTCACCGGGCCGCCGGGCTGAGGGGTCGGAGAGTGTCAGATGATCAGAGTCACACGACCCTTATCAGAGAGCGGTCGTGTGCCGAGGTGCTCTCAAGTTTGGAGGTTTAAGAGCCTTGACCAGTGAATGCATGCAGCCTGACATGTCATAGCACTACAGAAGACCAGTGTACTTAAGAGAAATACGAAGAAGCCGAGTTCCAGAGGTGTAAGGGCGCCGAGGACTGAGAGCTGTTAGTCTTGGAGGAGTTGTGGACAGAAACGCAGGCGGAGCAGTGAGTGGCACGACGCCAGCGCCCCCCCCCCCCCAGGACAACTCAGTGTTGCTGGTGACTAGGTCACATCAACTGGGGACCACAAGGACCCAGCTGATTCGAGTTGCCAGATGTGGACAGAGGAGCGCTGCTCACACCTGCTATATATTTATTCTGTACACACATCTTTTGCATGTTTAATTTAGTTTTTTTCTGAAGTAAACATTATTTTTGTTTACCATTGACTTTCTATGTGTCTTCCATCTCATTGAGCAATTCTGTGAAAGTGATAATATTTTGCACCACAAATTATATCAGAAAGTAACCCTGGGCTGGCAACATTATATCAGTTTGAATTAAACCGTTGCTGGGGTGCAAAGTCGAGTAACCCAGCTGGCGACCAGTAAAAAGGAAAAGACACCGCCCTCCAGCTGGCGTACGTATGCCGGCCGGAGGGTCCGGCATACTTTTGTACATTTCCTGGTGGAGATGCTTCACGCTGCAGGGTCGAAGAACTGCAGTGTGAGCTGGGCTTTCTCCTCTCCCCCTTGGGTCCAAGGTCAAGTAGAAGGCAGCGATTGGACTCGAGGCAAGACTTGGAGAGCTCCCTAGGCGGACAGTTGTACCCCCAGTAGAGGGGACCGAACACCCGCGGAGAGGAGTTAAAGTATCACTAACATAGCACTTTCGTTGTTTGACTGTAACTCCCGTCACTGAAGGCCAAAGGTGCTTGACAACAATCAAAAAGCCTTTGACACAGTACCCAGTAAGAGGCTGTTGCAAAAGTTGGAATATCAGGCAGGAGTAAACGGTAAGGTGCTCCAGTGGATAAGGGAGTATCTAAGCCAAAATAAACAGAGAGTAACTATGTGGGGGGGAGACATCAGAGTGGCGAGATGTCACCAGCAGAGTCCCACAGGGCTCTGTACTTAGACCAATCCTGTTTCTAATATATGTAAACGATCTTCCAGAGGGTATAGTCTCATTCCTCTCATTGTTAGCAGATGATGCAAAAATTATGAGAAGAATCAAGACAGATGAAGATAGGCAGAGACTACAGGACGACCTGGACGACCTGGACAAACTGGATGAATGGTCTAGAATATGGCTACAAAGGTTCAACTCAGGAAAGTGTAAAGTAATGAAATTAGGTGAAGGGAGCAGAAGGCTGAACACAAGGTAACATCTGGGAGGTGAAATCCTGCAAGAGGCAAATAGAGAGAAAGATCTGGGGGTGGATATCACACCGAATCGATCCCCAGAAGGCCCAGATTAAAAGGATATCATCAGCGGCATAAGCTAGGTTGGCCATCATAAGAACTGCTTTTAGAAACTTGTGTAAGGAATCGTTTAGAACCCTGTATACCACTTATGTCAGACCAAACCTTGAATATGCATCTCCAGTCTGGAGTCCATACCTATTTAAACACAAAACAAAGTTAGAGAAGGTTCAGCGGTATGCCACCAGACTCCTCCCGGAACTGAGAGGAATGAGCTACGAGGAAACGCTAAAGGAGCTGACCCTCACGTCCCTAGAAAATAAAAGAGTAAGGGCAGACATGGTAACCACCTACAAAATTCTCAGCGGAATTGACAGGGTAGACAAGGATGGATTATTTAATGCGGGTGGTACATGCACGAGGGGGACACAGGAGGAAGCTGTGACAGCTGACAAGTATATAGTTAACGAAAATAAAAAAAGAGAGAGAGGACACACACACACACACACACACACACACACACACACAAAACTACTGGCAAGTGTCACTAACTTACATACCATGCAAGATGATGGAGAAGATTGTGCACAAAAAGCTAGTGGAACATCTGGAGCAGAACACTTTGTATCACAACATCAGCATGGGTTCAGGGATGGCAAATCATGCCTCACAGGATTAATTGAACTCTATTAACAGGCAATAAAAATCAGGCAAGAAAGAGAGGGCTGGGCAGACTGCATATTCTTGGATTGCGAGAAAGTCTTTGACACAGTACCATATAAGAGATTAGTGCACAAGCTGAAGATGCTGGCGGGAGTGAAAGGGAAGGTACTCCACTGGATAAGGGAGTACCGAAGCAACCGAAGACCGCGAGTCACTGTGAGGGAAGAGGTCTCGAAGTGGCGAGGCGTCACCAGTGGAATCCCAGGGTTCAGTCATTCGGACCTATACTGTTTCTGATATATGTAAATGATCTGCCAGAGGGAATAGACGCGTTCCTCTCAATGTTTTCTGATAATGCAAAAATTATGAGGAGGATTAAGACAAGATAGTATAAGGCTAAAAGATGACCTAGACAAACTGAAGGAATAATGCGACAAATAGCTATTAAAGTTCAACCCAATTAAATTAAAAAGGTGATGAAACTAGGAGGAAATAGGAGACTAGACACTGGATACTAAATGGGAGATGGAGTCCTTCACGAAACGGACAGAGAGAAAGATCTAGACGTTGATCTCACGCCAAACCTGTCTCCTGAAACCATCATCAAAAGAATAAAATCGGCAGCGTATGCGATGCTGGCTAACATCAGAACTGCCTTCAGAAATCTGTGTAAGGAATCCTTCTGAACCTTGTATACCAAATATGTAAGGCCAATCCTGGAGTATGCAGCCCCATCATGCCGCCCATACCTTGTCAAGCACAAGACGAAGCTGGAAAAAATGCCACTAGACTAGTCCAAGAACTAATAGGCATGAGCTATGAGGAAAGGCTGCGTGCTGCCTTTCCACCGGCAGTGACTGCACCTTACGTCGCTGAAAGACCGAAGAGCTCGGGGAGACATAATCACCACATACAAAATTCTCAGAGGAATTGATAGGTTAGTATCAAGGGGGGAGGTCAACAATAATGATGCTGGCTATTGAACCAAGCTGATAATAGCTTACCGTCGAACAGAGACCCCAACCACTCCCTGACAGAAAATATGACCAACTACGACAGCCACACAACTGCTGCCGTCAGTCGACTAGCACCGGACACTGGAGTGCTTGCAATTAGTTGGCAGATCACCTTAGTAAGCGTCATGTTTTTGAAGAGGGGTTTCTACGTCACCTTATTCAGGGGTACAGCTCACATTGCCTGGTTGTCATGAGAACACACTCGCTTTGAGCCGCCGTGACTCCCCGCCCTCTTCTTATTGTGGGATGATCACTTAAATCTCCCTTACCTAGTTAATGTTACCTATCAACCCAACTTGCAACCGTGACTCTCTATCCAGGAAGCCTCACCAGGACAAGAGCAAAACCCAGCTAACATATAGAACATTTAATATATAAGAACATACATATGGGTATTTACAAAAATAATACTAGTAATTAATTAATTAAACACTTTCCCTCTGTCAGCAAACTGAAAATTAACTATCACAAAGTGCTCTCTTACTCTAAATGGTGTGGAACTGAGCCGTGTTCAGAAGTACAAGTATCTGGGCATGTATGTTGGATACACATGTGAGAGTAAAAATGCTGAAATAAATCATATCAGCACCTTATGTAAAGCCCGTCTGCATCCTCTAAAAGCACTGGATTTTTCTGGTAAAGGTGTTGGGGTACCTATCTTACGGATGTTATACATAAGCACTGTTCGGTCCCTGATAGACTACGCAGCACCCGTTTTGTCTTACACAGGCCAAGGCAGAATTAAAAAAATAGAGCTGATACAGAACGAGGCTATGAGGATTATTCTTGGATGTCAAAGAAATGCAATGATTGAAATAATGAGAATGGAATTAAATTTACAGAGTGTGTGTGATAGAGTCCGTGACATTAACACTAGAGCAGCTATTCGTTTCATGCGGAGAAAAGGAGGGGATAAGCTGTTTGAGAGCGTTCAGACCTGCTTGAGTGACGTACACACTTCCAGGAAACTGAGGGAGACACGCTACACGAGGGGATTAGCTCATGACCTCAGGGAATACGATGTACTTGACTGCTGTAAACCCTCTCGACAGTGTAATATGTCTGCTCCCTGGAAAGTACAGAAAATAGACGTCGAAATTGTACCCCTCAAGGTGAAAAAGATTCATCATGAACCGGGACAATTACGGTGTTTGTATGGAAGCATGATATCTCGGTTACCAAGAGGACACAGTTTACATGTATATTGCGACGGGTTGGTGGTGGAGGATGGCAGGGCAGGGTGTGGTGTCCTAATAAGGGAATATACGGAGTTTGGGACTGTGGACAGGATAATTGAACTCCGGCTTAGTAATTATATATCATCCACACAAGCTGAACTGCAGGCCATTCTGGCGTGTTTGTAGGAAGTACGTCATGACGACAAAAATGTTTTTGTATTTGTCGATAGCCGAGGAGCACTGGAGTCCTTAAACAGTCGAAACCCAGTCTTCATGTCTATAGTTGAGGATTGTAAGAGAAGAATAACTGAGATACAGCTGAAAGGTCATAGTGTGAAATTCATGTGGATTCCATCTCATGTTGGAATAGTGCTCAACGAGGTGGCAGATGCCTTGGCCAAACGTGCCACATAAAAACCACAAGTTGACATTGAATGTGAATTCACAATGAGACAAATAAGAAGCAAAATCAGAAATATTCAGGCACAGGCAGGAGTGGAGAGGAGAGGGATAATGTATGAGAGAAGTCTAACCATGCAACACTACATGTATGTGAGTCAAAACACCCATTTCATTTATGGTAAAAGGAGAAATGCTTGGAGTGACTCTGTGTACATGCGGCTCAGGCTTGGGTACAAATATTACTGGGAAAATGGGATAGGTGTTCATGATAATGACACGAAGTGTAAACTATGTGGTATGTTAAGGTCTCACACCCTTGCCCATTATGTTCTTGATTGTCCGTTGATTAATGTATATAGAAACACTGAGATAAGGACTGTTCCTGAGCAAATAGCCTGGATGTGTCACAAAGGAAAGGTTGATGATATTCTTGAGAGATATAAGAATTTTGCACCAAGACTGTAATATTTTGTTGAATTATCTGTATAACTAGGTCATAAAAGTATTTGTGTGTACGTCTGATACCATACTACTTGTGAAGGAGGAAATGTACATGTTTATCTCTCAGAATGTTTGGTAACAGGTTTATTGTTTGTGATGTGTGTCTATGTATGTACTAACACGTTGTACTGAACGGGGTGAGAATAGCTTGAGCTACCTCATCCCTTTGTGTGTATTTTACCTTAATAAACTTATTTCAATTTCAAAGTGCTCTCAGCGTTTCTGGGGATCAAGCGGCAACACTGAAAAGTGTATACTCTTTTCACTGTCCTGACCTTAATTTTCGATGTTCATAATTCATTTTTGTACAAATGTGTTCGCAATAGAATATTCTACAAGAACATATGTATAAAATGTCACCAAAGCATGAGTTAGACCACCACCAGATAAAGAATCTACGTCGATCACTTGCTGTGAGCTCCAAACAGCGACGAGATGTTTCCATTCTTTTCAGGGTTGTCAACGTTACACTTGTCCTACAGCGTTAAGTAAGTAAGTAATTATCAAAAGAAGGCATTAAACCGGGAAGGCTATGTAGCACCATCAAAGACGCAAAATAATCAGAGGGCGCTAAATATCACCAAGGATGCCAATACGAGAACAAAAACGCATAAGGCGAACGATATCAAAAGTATCCGAGTCACCAAGAATTCTATCGAGGGACAGGTGACCGCGAGGGACGGTCGGAAAGCAAGACATACGCTCGTCCTGGAAGTCAGGACATTCAAGAAGGACATGCACGACCGTAAGAGGGACAATGCAACTAGGACAATAAGGAGCAGGGCGGCGCTCCATCAAGTGACCATGGGTTAAGCGAGTATGGCCAATACGCAACCTCGCCAGAGCTGTTTCCCACCGCCGGTTACGGTGGAAGGAGGACTGCCACGGGGAAACACAACATTTAAGAGTACGTAGCTTGTTACCAGTAACAGACAACCAAGAAGCCTGCCAACGGGTAAGGACTGAGGAATGGATAACCGGGTAAAAGTCGGAATACGGAATGCCCTTACGAGAGATGGGACAAGAGCGGACAGCTTCCTTGGCGGCAGCATCCGCACGCTCATTTAAAGACACACCAATATGGCTGGGAACCCAACAAAACTCAACCGACTTAAATTTACTGTGAACGAGAAACAGCCAATGCTGGATCTCGACAACCACTGGATGAACTGGATTAAAGGACCCGAGAGCCATGAGGGCACTACGAGAGTCAACAACAACTACAAAGGAAGACTGACAACGAGAAAGTAGGAGACGAAGAGCATAGAGAATAGCATAAAGTTCCGCTGTAAAGATGCTAGTCTCCGGAGGCAAGCAACACATATAAGTGCGATCAGGAAAAACAACAGAGTAGCCAACACCGTCCGCTGACTTAGACCCATCGGTGAAGACAGAAATGGAGCGGGAGTGAGAAGAAAAGTGCTCGAGGAAAAGGCGTTTTAGAACCGTAGGAGGGGTAAAAGCTTTAGTGATACGGGTCAAGGATGTACAAAACCGCGGAAGAGGGACCCTCCACGGGGGCAAAGAAGGAACAACACGAGGAGAAACATCAGAAATACGAACGGAAAGAGAATCCTGCAGGCGAGATAACCGGACAGAAAGAGGGAGGTGGTGAAGAGGAACAGGAACCGCAGGAGGGGTAAAAGTTAAAGCACGACAGAGGCGAGAGGAAGGATATTGCAAGGACCGCGCAAGATAGCGAAGACAGTAGCGATCACGGCGGTCCTGGAGAGACAGGAAGCCAGTGTCAACATACAAGCTAAGGACGGGAGTCGAACGAAAGGCACCAGAACTGAGGCGCAAACCAGTATGGTGCAAAGCATCAAGACGGCGAAGAGTAGAAGGAGAAGCAGACGAGTAAGCAGGGCAACCATAATCGAGCTTAGACAGGACGAGAGAGGAATGTAAAGCAAGGAGAGTGCGCCTATCTGCCCCCCAAGAAGTATGGGACAAGACCCGAAGGAGGGTAAGGGCCTTAGAGCACTCAACACGGAGGTAAGAGATATGGGGAGACCAAGGCAAACGAGTGTCAAGGAATAACCCCAAAAGCTTCGCGGAATCTTTGTATTCAAGGGGATGACCATAAAGTGACAAAGAGGGACGAAGAAGAACCCGTTTCCGCGTAAATGTCATGGCACAAGTCTTAGAAGTAGAGAACTTGAAGCCATGATCAGTGGCCCAAGACGACACGGCATCAATTGCAAGTTGAAGCCGGCGTTGAAGGAGAGGCGAATCATCACCCTGACAACAAAGGGTAAGATCATCAACATAGAGAGCGGAGAAGACACCAGAAGGAAGAGAGGAAAGAAGACCATTGAGGGCAACCAGAAAAAGAGTAGTGCTCAGAACACTACCCTGGGGCACACCTTCGTATTGCTGAAAAGAGGGAGAGAGAGCGGTACCAAGGCGCACCCGAAAGGAACGACGAGAGAGGAAGCTGCGGAGAAAGAGAGGGAGATGACCACGAAGGCCAAAAGAATGAAGTTGAGATAGGATATGATAACGCCAAGTGGTGTCGTAAGCCTTTTCCAGGTCAAAAAGGACGGCAACAACGGAGGTCTTCGCAGCAAAAGCAGTACGAATATAGACCTCCAAGTTCACCAGGACATCTGTCGTGCTGCGGCACTTGCGGAAACCAAATTGAGAAGGGGAGAGGAGGTGATGGTGTTCCAGGAACCACATCAGACGAACGTTAACCATACATTCAAAGAGTTTGCAGACACAACTTGTGAGAGCAATAGGGCGAAAGTCCTTAGGGGAAGTACCCAGAGACCCCGGTTTGCGAACAGGGAGGACAACGGCATCGAGCCAGTCCTCAGGGACTGACGACGACTCCCAGATCCGATTATACAGACTCAGTAAATACTGAGACGTGCTCGGAGGGAGATGGCGAAGCATCTCATAATGAATACCATCGGAGCCCGCCGCCGTAGAACCGCAGAGGGCCAGGGCAGAACGAAGTTCAGAGAGAGAGAAGGGATCATTATAGGGAAGCTGAAGACGAGTGCAGAAATCTAAAGGACGAGACTCAAGGACAGGTTTACGAAGAAGGAAAAATTGGGGAAGATGAAGACCAGAGCTAACAGAAGAAAAGTGGGAACCCAGTTCGGAAGCGACCTGCAACGGGTCCGCCACAAGAGTATCATGGAGGTGAAGGACCGGTGAAACATCGGGAACGAACTTACCCGCTATCTTGCGGATACGCTTCCAGATCTGGGCCAGAGGGGTTTCGGACGTAATTGTTGAGACATAAGATGCCCAACATTCACGTTTAGCCGTACGGATGGCCCTACGGGCCACCACACTCGCTTTCCGAAAGAAAAGAAAAGAATCGGTCGTCTGCCTACGGCGGTGCCTCTTCCAGGCTGCACGCTTACAGCGGACAGCCCGAGCACAGTCCGCATTCCACCAGGGAACGCACTTCCGTGGACCCCGAGAGGAAGAGCGAGGAATAGAGCGGAGGGCAGCGTTGAAGACAGTGTCATGAAAAAGGAGGAGAGCGCGAGAGAGAGGCAGAAGGGAGAGGTCAGAGAGAGCAGCACTGAGGGTAAATAGGGTCCAGTCTGCCTTAGCAAACTGCCACCTAGGGAAAGAGAGGGAAGGGCGAAAAGAGAAAAAGGAAACAAGGATGGGGAAATGATCACTTCCATGGAGGTCATCAAGAACCTGCCACGTGAAATCTAAGTAAAGAGAAGAAGAGCAGAGAGAAAGATCAAGACAAGAAAGGGTGCGAGTCCGAGAGTCCAAATGAGTGGGCTCACCAGAATTCAGAAGAGACAGGGAAGAAGATAGGAGAAACGGCTCAAGGAGGCGACCCCGGGTATTCGTCAGAACGTCACCCCAAAGAGAATGACGACAATTGAAGTCACCCAGCAGGAGCACAGGCTCCGGCAAGGAGTCTAGGAGGTGTTTCAAATCAGGAAGAGAGAGCGGGACACTCGGGGGAGATAAATGGAACAAACTGTGTACCATTTCCCCACAAAGATACGAGCAGCAGAACAATGGAGAGGCGAAGGAAAAAGTAAAGGAACAAAGGGAACATCTGCACGAATCAAGAGAGCAGAAGAATTAGAAGCCCCAGCAATGGCTGGGGGGGGGGGGAGAGAAAGGAATAGCCACGAAAACGACCAGGACGAGCACCAAGCATTGGCTCCTGGAGACAGACACAAAGGGGCGAAAACCGCGAAATCAGAAGTTGGAGTTCGAGGAAATTGGCGTAATAACCTCGAACGTTCCATTGAAGAATGGACAACGACGAGAAGAGAAAGGACAAAAACAGAGAACAAGGAAGAAACAAAGGCGAAAGAGCAACAGAGCACGTTAAAGAATATCAGGGTCGGGATCAGGGTCAGCAAAGTCAGGGTTAGGGGGCATGGGTAAACTGAGCAAAGACGGAGGGAAGGAAACGGGAGAACAGATCAGAGGTGGGCGGGCGGGGTCCGGAGGAGGAGGAGGAAGAGGAGGAGACAACGGAGAGGAGCAGGCAAGGACAGCAGTAGGAAGAGGGGGAGTAGAAAGAGGGGAGCGCACCCCAGCAAGAGCAGCAACCGAAAGGGAAGCAGGGGCCAAAGAAACCTCCATAGCAGGAACAGGGGGCGCAACCACTGAAACGGGAGGGGAAGGAGCAACAGAGCCAGAAGTAGGAGCTAAGGAAGAAAGCGAAGCCTTCTTACCCGCCGGGGAAGAGGAAGGAGAGGAGCCAGGCTTACGCTTCTGCCTTAAAGAGACAGGTGTCCCAGCAACTACGTACCGGGCAACGGATTCCAGTGTCTCAACAGGAGAAGCCGAACGAGAGCACACACGACGGCCGTTAGGAGAGCGATGGACATCCGCCTGCACCGACAGGCGGTGGGGAGAGCCGATAGATGGAGGAAGAGGATGGGAAGGAGGATCGGAGGGGGACGAGGAAGAAGACACAGGAGACATGACAGACCGGGTTGAAAGAAGGGGAACCCCAGACAGAGGACCAGGAGGGGGACCCTCGGGAAAGAACTCAAAGGAACAGAGGAGTGGTCAGTGGGCGTATCAGGGTCCAAGGCCCGGAAACGGTTGAGAGTCTGAGGAAGGGGGGAAGGACGAGGAGAGGAAGAGCGCAACACGCGAGCATAAGAGATGTAAGTATAAGGCGGGAGCCGGCGAACCTGGCGCCTCGCCTCAGGAAAAGACAAACGCTCCCGGTGCTTCAGGTTAAGGACGGCCGCCTCAAGCTTGTAATGGACACAGGCACGGGAGAACGTAGGATGGGCCTCACCGCAGTTGAGGCAGCGAGCTTGGGGAGAAGTGCACTCCGACTTAGAGTGACCTTCACTCCCACACAAAGGACAGAGAGAGAGACAGTCCCAGAGCAGCGGAGGGCACCATGCCCAAACCTCCAGCACTTATTACAAAGTCGAGGAGAAGGAATATACTCTTGGACAGAGCACCTAGCACCAGCAAGAATGACAGAGGATGGAAGGGTCCTACCATCAAAGGTGATCTTCACAACGCGAAGGGGTTGACGGCGACGACCACGAGGGGGACGAGTAAACGAGTCAACCTGGAGGACAGAATGGCCTTGGGCATCAAGGATATGCCGAATATCATCGTGGCAATCCTGCAGATTCCGAACACCGGTTGCAACATGGGGTGGGAGGAGAATATGCCAACACTGGAATTCATCTGAACGTTCTTGGAGACCCGAACAGGGATCTCGCCACGGCAAGATAAGGCAGCCAAGCGGGAAGCCGCATCCTGAGAAGGAGCAGCAACGACACGTGTACCGAGACGAGTGAGGTTAAAAGTAACACACGCATCCACGGAATCTACAAGATGCCGATGGAGGGAGAAATCGTCAGGAGGCGCAGAATCAAGAGGGAGGAGATCAAAGTATTTGGCCCATGAAGCAGGACCAAACAAGGCCTGATACGCATCAGCACGGGAAGGAATCGAGCGAGTGCGGTTGGGGCGCGAACGGCGTTGAGAACCCCTAGAGAGAGAGGGGTCAAAAGGCGCAGTAGTCACAACGAAAGACTTAGCCACACCAGGGGACGAAGTGGTCACCACCGGGGGCTGGAGGCTCGACCCAACCTCAGAGGAGGGAGGGGAGCTGGGGGAAGAAGTCAGGACGGTCAAAGGAAGAGCAAGGTCGGGGCCCAACGCAGCGGGAGCTACAGAGCCTGGTCTTCCAATACAGGCCGACTCGGGGGCTTGGTCGCCCACCCCACGAGCCTGAGAGGGTACAACGGAAACATTCAACGACATAGAGACGAAAAGTGACAAATTCATCCACGAATGTGCCCCCATACCCACCATGGAGCCACAATTAGAGGCAGGACACCCAACAGGAAGCTATCGCCGATCATGCCGGGGCCCCCTAGGGGTGCGTCGTGAGTATACGCCCCACAAACGCCACCTTAAGAACCGTCAGTCCGTCGAGATCGGGTTCAGCGACGAAAGGGGGATTGACAATAAAAGGTTCCCCTCGCTCGAGACGTCGGGTACTACAGTTCTACGGGTGCAAGAGTATGCCTCCTCAAGCACCCGGGCGTCAAAATAGAAGAAGTCCAAAGAAATAATCCAAAACAAGCAAAAGGTCGGCAGGAAACGACAAGCAGATAGGAGAAGAGGGGGGAGAAAAACGAAACATAAGGAAAAGGAAAAGCGATCCGGCACAATTGGAGAAGACAGCAGCAGGAGTGCAAGGCCAGAAAAGGACAGAGGACTGCCCAACGGAGCATCACACTCCGGCAGCCGTCCACCAAGCCCCCTCACGACGCCAACGGGCCGGAAGGGGAGGGGGCCTACAGCGTTAAATTTGGTATCATTGAGATCGCAATAAAATTCCCTACACGGACATATGCATATAAATATAGAATCATGATCACGGCCCACTCGCAAGAGTGTGGGAAGTGGGCGAAGTGTTACCTGTTTCCTCATACCCGACGGCACATCAGGGAAACAAGTATTGAAAAGTGTATATTCTTTTCACTGTCCTGACCTTAATTTTCGATGTACATATTTTATTGTTATACCAATGTGTTTGCAATAGAATGTTCTAGAAGAATATATGTATAAAATGTCATCAAACCATGAGTTAAATCACCACTAAATAAAGAAACTTACCTCGATCACCAGCTGTGAGCTCCAAACAGCGTCGAGATGTTTCCATTCTTTTCAGGGTTGTCAACTCAACATTTGTCCTGCAGCGTTAAATTTGATATCACTGAGATCGCAATAAAATTCCCTACACGAACATATGCATATAAATGTAGAATCATGATTGAGGCCCACCCGCAAGGGTGTGTGAAGTGGGGAAGTGTTACCAGTTACTGCACATTGGTGAAACCAGAATTGAAAAGTTAATATTCTTTTCACTGTCTTGACCTTAATTTCCTATGTACACATTTCATTTTTATAACAATGTGTTCGCAATAGAATGTTCTAGAAGAACATATGTATAAAATGTCACACAAGGATGCGTTAGACCGGCACCAAATAAAAAACCTACGTCGATTACACTCGTCGTGTCAACAATACAATAGTTTTACCACGAAGATACAATACAATGCCGTTCTCCCTAATAGGCTATGTGGCTATTAGAAAAAATGTAAATTTCATGGCAAACATGTTCATACTATCCTCAAGTCGATCGGATAAGAATTGAATTTTATAGAAATATTTGTTCATCAGACTTAAAAATACGTCCCTCGTTCACATTCAAGAGAAAAATAGGTGACCCAGTTTTGGGTCTGCGGGGAGCGAAAGTGTATATTAAATTGCAACCTCCTTGGCTGCTACCAACTGATAACACCCCAACATTCCTTAGGTCTCCATTCTATAAACGTATTAGGCTGCTGTTCAATCTTCAGCTCACAACCTACTGCCCCTTTACTGCTTTGGGCTGAAATACAAGACACAAAAATATTCATATATCTCCCACTGCAAAAAGATATTAAACTTTCTCCTGCAATGTGCCTTTCAAGCCAAAATGCAATCAAGCACTCCCTTAAACATAAATGTGTCCATATAATCCTCTGTTCTATTCCCCGAGGCCCACTACTTCCAACTATCTGGGTTCCTCAGAATTCAGGTTAGGTACTCCAGCAGTTCCTCCATCTGCTGCACATGAAGTCCTCCTCGATTGTCAGTGAAGCTCCTCCAGACGGCTTCATACACAAGAAACGTGTAGCTCCCGACACTCCTTGAAGAGTCACTGTGTCAATGAAGTTACAATCTTCACTGGAAGTCCTGCTCCACCTTGCAGTTCAGTTCCCCCTTAGAGTTCAGCTTATACTCCTCCTCTGGTGCAAAGTTCTTTCACTAACTCCTCTCATACAAACCTGCAAATCCATCACCATGCCATAGTAAAATGTTTTCCTAACAAAACAAAAATAAATGTATTCACATGAATTAAACTCCTCCATCTGACATCCCTATAAACACTACTGTCACCATGAGTCCTCCCCCATCCTGGGCAAGTCCACAGTAGAAATCAGCCCGGGCTGCCGCCTGGGCCTCTGCTCTCTCAGTTGCTCATCAAACATGGGAGAGTAAAGATATGCCACTCCCGCCTCCAGCATGTCCCCTTAACTTTAACCCCTTATTTTAGCTAACTATCTACCTTTAGTTTTAGTATTTAGCTAAACTCTCTACCAATATATACATACGTTCACTATGATTGCTGGGCATATGATCAATTAATGGTAGCTAATTTAATAACTGATTAAACAAGATTACTAGAGAATCTATGATGTGGGGCGCTCACTCTCTGGCCCTCAACATGGCGCTCACACAGGATCGCCCACAAAAATCACTTTAGAAATGCTTCACATTTCGTCAGGCTTCGCCTGACAGAACTGTGCCTTACGACACTAGAAAGAAGAAGGGAGAGGGGGAACATGATAGGAACGTATAAAATACTCAGAGGGATTGACAGAGTGGACATAGACGAAATGTTCACACGGAATAGTAACAGAACGAGGGGACATGGATGGAAGCTGGAAACTCAGATGAGTCACAGAGATGTTAGAAAGTTTTCTTTTAGCGTGAGAGTAGTGGGAAAATGGAATGCACTTCAGGAACAGGTTTTGGAAGCAAATACTATTCATAATTTTAAAACCAGGTATGATAGGGAAATGGGACAGGAGTCATTGCTGTAAACAACTGATGCTCGAAAGGCGGGATCCAAGAGTCAATGCTCGATCCTGCAGACACAACTAGGTGAGTACACACACACACACACACACACACACACACACAGGGCCTGGTGGATAGCGCGCAGGATTCGTAATTCTGTGGCACGGGTTCGATTCCCGCACGAGGCAGAAACAAATGGGCAAAGTTTCTTTCACCCTGAATGCCCCTGTTACCTAGCAGTAAATAGGTACCTGGGAGTTAGTCAGCTGTCACGGGCTGCTTCCTGGGGTGTGTGTGTGTGTGGTGAGAGAAAAAAAAAAAAAAAAAAAGTTAGTAAACAGTTGATTGATTGACAGGTTGAGAGGCGGGCCGAAAGAGCAAAGCTCAACCCCCGTAAAAACACAACTAGTAAACACAACTAGTAAACACACACACACACACATGGCCGGGAGATGGTAGGAGACACACACGATTAGTGAGGATCCCCGGAAATTCGTCAATTTCTCGGGACATTGAAGGAGTATAGAGGACTAGATCATAGTATTTGGCCTCTCGCAGTGTGTAGCTAGCAGGGTGCAACATAGCATAGTCATATCACTAGCGATAGTGCGAAGATTTGGCGAAGAAACCAAAGTGAAGCTAGTGGCATCACCGGTGCATGTAAGTGTAGCGACCTGACCGGGTGGGACGCCCCGCCGTGGAACTACCCGATTGTGTTGTTGAGTGGTGACTGTGATCAGTGGTACAGTGAATTAGTGAACTGTCACACAACGATACAGTGACTGACTCCAGAGCTTTGTGTAGACAGAGAAGAACCGACCTCATCAATCTACCAGCACTTAGTGAATCACCTAGTGGGAGACAACAATGGATAACCATCGTTATCATACATCGTCCTTACTCATCTGGTTGTGTGAGCGGGAGGAGTCTGGTATGTACCCCCTCTCTGGTCGAATTAATCAGGTGTACAGATTGAGGTAAAATATTATCAAACTTCTTGTTCAGGATATCATATATATTTAAAAATCTCAGGGTGGCTCATTTAGGCAGAGGTAACGCATAAGAGATATCTTGACATATACACGCACGCCCGCCCACGTACTGTATACACGCACACAAGTGTGCATACGCTAAAACAGACACACACACACACCAGCACACACGCACACACATACACACACACACACACAATAGTTCAGTCAGGGGAAAAGGCATTAACACCTGGGATCAGGACCTTAATATCCCCCACCCCTCTTGACCCCCCCATCTGACCTGACCTGACTGGTCGCCATCTCCGGCCCCCCACCCCCAGTCCCCTGCATCGCCCATACACACACTCTTCCCTTCCCACTCTCTCCCCCTCTCTCCCTCTCTCCCACTCTCTCTCTCTCTCTCTCTCTCTCTCTCTCTCTCTCTCTCTCTCTCTCTCTCTCTCTCTCTCTCTCTCTCTCTCTCTCTCTCTCTCTCTCTCTCTCTCTCTCTCTCTCTCTCTCTCTCTCTCTCTCTCTCTCTCTCTCTCTCTCTCTCTCTCTCTCTCTCTCTCTCTCTCTCTCTCTCTCTCTCTCTTTTTCCTATCCCCTCCCTCTCTGCCCACACACACACACACACACATATACACACATATACACACATATACACACACCCCTCTCTCCCTCACCCATTCTCTCCCTCACCCTCTCTCTCCCTCTCCATCTCTCTCCCTCTCCTCTCTCTCCCTCTCCCCCTCCCGCCTCTCTCTCCATCTCCTCCCCCCCATCCCCTTCTACTTTCTTCTTACTTCTGTGGAAGGGTTGGATCCCCCCCACCCACCCATTTATCTCTCCCTTTATCACTCCCTTCTCTCTCTCTCTCTCTCTCTCTCTCTCTCTCTCTCTTCCTCTCTCTCTCTCCCTCCCCCATCCCGCTCTGCCCTCCTGTCAAATCCTATCACGAACACAACTATAGGAACAGGGTCGAGCATGGCAGCCAGAGGTACCAGAGGAACAGGGAAGAGCCAAGGTGACGAAATGAAGGAAATGTTCGCCCAGTTTCTGGAGGACATCAAGAGTGAGATGCAAGAAATGATGCAGGAAATGAAGAACGAAATAAGCAGCCTGAAAAGAGAGCTGACAGCAGCCAAGGAGATTAGAGCCCTCAAAGAGAATGGTAACGAGGCTGAGAATCAGAAAACCATCCAGGGAGAAGGTGGTAATAGTTTTTTGGATGAGAATGCGACAATAAAAGCAACATTTGCAGAAATAATAACAAAAATAACTCTGAAGTAATGACTGCAGTGATGGAGGTGGCCATGAAAGCAGCCTCCTCACAGGAGGCGGCACGCTCCACTAGCCAACTGCTGGAAAGGAACAGATCAGTGGTTGCTGTGGGTTGCTGTGGCTTCCCGCACGAGGCAGAAACAAATGGGCAAAAGTTTCTTTCACCCTGAATGCCCCTGTTACCTAGCAGTAAAGAGGTAACTGGGAGGTAGTCAGCTGTCACGGGCTGCTTCCTGGGGGTGGAGGCCTGGTCGAGGACCGGGCCGCGGGGACACTAAAGCCCCGAAATCATCTCAAGATAACCTAACCCCTACTGGTACTGGGTATTAAAGAGCAGGAAGGCTCTAATAGGACAGAGTGGAATGACAAGGACAAAGCAGCAGTGAATGAAGTACTAATGGCACTAGACATGGAAGGGGCTGAGCATAGCATTGAGAAAGTTTTCAGGCTAGGTTGGTACAACAAAGACCGAGACCGAATGATAAAGATAGTGTTTGCCAATGTGAGCACAAAGGAGAAGATCCTATCAAGGAAGAGTTCCCTGAAAAACGTGGGCAAATTAAAAAATGTATTCCTCCAGAGAGACATGACAAGGGAGGAGAGAGCCGTGGCGGCAGAAGCAAGGAAGAGGCGCAGGGCGAGAGGGGAAAACCAGGAAGTCACAGCTCCCAACACAACACCCCCAGAAGTGAGGGGGGAACCCACAACCAGCTACTCAGTAACACCAGAAGGGAGGACAACCCCGCCTCCCTCCTCTGCATAGAAAACCCCCCTACCCCAAACCTTCCCTGCCCCCACTCAAATGTTCAGCCAAATCTCCCTCCCCCCCCAGGCCCAGGCGGCAGCCCGGGCTGATTTCTACTGTGGACTTGCCCAGGATGGGGAAGGACTCATGGTGACAGTAGTGTTTATAGGGATGTCAGATGGAGGAGTTTAATTTATGTGAATACATTTATTTTTGTTTTGTTAGGAAAACATTTTACTATGGCATGGTGATGGATTTGCAGGTTTGTATGAGAGGAGTTAGTGAAAGAACTTTGCACCAGAGGAGGAGTATAAGCTGAACTCTAAGGGGGAACTGAACTGCAAGGTGGAGCAGGACTTCCAGTGAAGATTGTAACTTCATTGACACAGTGACTCTTCAAGGAGTGTCGGGAGCTACACGTTTCTTGTGTATGAAGCCGTCTGGAGGAGCTTCACTGACAATCGAGGAGGACTTCATGTGCAGCAGATGGAGGAACTGCTGGAGTACCTAACCTGAATTCTGAGAACCCAGATAGTTGGAAGTAGTGGGCCTCGGGGAATAGAACAGAGGATTATATGGACACATTTATGTTTAAGGAAGTGCTTGATTGCCTTTTTGGCTTGAAAGGCACATTGCAGGAGAAAGTTTAATATCTTTTTGCAGTGGGAGATATATGAATATTTTTGTGTCTTGTATTTCAGCCCAAAGCAGTAAAGGGGCAGTAGGTTGTGAGCTGAAGATTGAACAGCAGCCTAATACGTTTATAGAATGGAGACCTAAGGAATGTTGGGGTGTTATCAGTTGGTAGCAGCCAAGGAGGTTGCAATTTAATATACACTTTCGCTCCCCGCAGACCCAAAACTGGGTCACCTATTTTTCTCTTGAATGTGAACGAGGGACGTATTTTTAAGTCTGATGAACAAATATTTCTATAAAATTCAATTCTTATCCGATCGACTTGAGGATAGTATGAACATGTTTGCCATGAAATTTACATTTTTTCTAATAGCCACATAGCCTATTTGGGAGAACGGCATTGTATTGTATCTTCGTGGTAAAACTATTGTATTGTTGACACGACGAGTGTAATCGACGTAGGTTTTTTATTTGGTGCCGGTCTAACGCATCCTTGTGTGACATTTTATACATATGTTCTTCTAGAACATTCTATTGCGAACACATTGTTATAAAAATGAAATGTGTACATAGGAAATTAAGGTCAAGACAGTGAAAAGAATATTAACTTTTCAATTCTGGTTTCACCAATGTGCAGTAACTGGTAACACTTCCCCACTTCACACACCCTTGCGGGTGGGCCTCAATCATGATTCTACATTTATATGCATATGTTCGTGTAGGGAATTTTATTGCGATCTCAGTGATATCAAATTTAACGCTGTAGGACAAATGTTGAGTTGACAACCCTGAAAAGAATGGAAACATCTCGACGCTGTTTGGAGCTCACAGCTGGTGATCGAGGTAAGTTTCTTTATTTAGTGGTGATTTAACTCATGGTTTGATGACATTTTATACATATATTCTTCTAGAACATTCTATTGCAAACACATTGGTATAACAATAAAATATGTACATCGAAAATTAAGGTCAGGACAGTGAAAAGAATATACACTTTTCAATACTTGTTTCCCTGATGTGCCGTCGGGTATGAGGAAACAGGTAACACTTCGCCCACTTCCCACACTCTTGCGAGTGGGCCGTGATCATGATTCTATATTTATATGCATATGTCCGTGTAGGGAATTTTATTGCGATCTCAATGATACCAAATTTAACGCTGTAGGCCCCCTCCCCTTCCGGCCCGTTGGCGTCGTGAGGGGGCTTGGTGGATGGCTGCCAGAGTGTGATGCTCCGTTGGGCAGTCCTCTGTCCTTTTCTGGCCTTGCACTCCTGCTGCTGTCTTCTCCAATTGTGCCGGATCGCTTTTCCTTTTCCTTATGTTTCGTTTTTCTCCCCCCTCTTCTCCTATCTGCTTGTCGTTTCCTGCCGACCTTTTGCTTGTTTTGGATTATTTCTTTGGACTTCTTCTATTTTGACGCCCGGGTGCTTGAGGAGGCATACTCTTGCACCCGTAGAACTGTAGTACCCGACGTCTCGAGCGAGGGGAACCTTTTATTGTCAATCCCCCTTTCGTCGCTGAACCCGATCTCGACGGACTGACGGTTCTTAAGGTGGCGTTTGTGGGGCGTATACTCACGACGCACCCCTAGGGGGCCCCGGCATGATCGGCGATAGCTTCCTGTTGGGTGTCCTGCCTCTAATTGTGGCTCCATGGTGGGTATGGGGGCACATTCGTGGATGAATTTGTCACTTTTCGTCTCTATGTCGTTGAATGTTTCCGTTGTACCCTCTCAGGCTCGTGGGGTGGGCGACCAAGCCCCCGAGTCGGCCTGTATTGGAAGACCAGGCTCTGTAGCTCCCGCTGCGTTGGGCCCCGACCTTGCTCTTCCTTTGACCGTCCTGACTTCTTCCCCCAGCTCCCCTCCCTCCTCTGAGGTTGGGTCGAGCCTCCAGCCCCCGGTGGTGACCACTTCGTCCCCTGGTGTGGCTAAGTCTTTCGTTGTGACTACTGCGCCTTTTGACCCCTCTCTCTCTAGGGGTTCTCAACGCCGTTCGCGCCCCAACCGCACTCGCTCGATTCCTTCCCGTGCTGATGCGTATCAGGCCTTGTTTGGTCCTGCTTCATGGGCCAAATACTTTGATCTCCTCCCTCTTGATTCTGCGCCTCCTGACGATTTCTCCCTCCATCGGCATCTTGTAGATTCCGTGGATGCGTGTGTTACTTTTAACCTCACTCGTCTCGGTACACGTGTCGTTGCTGCTCCTTCTCAGGATGCGGCTTCCCACTTGGCTGCCTTATCTTGCCTTGGCGAGATCCCTGTTCGGGTCTCCAAGAACGTTCAGATGAATTCCAGTGTTGGCATATTCTCCTCCCACCCCATGTTGCAACCGGTGTTCGGAATCTGCAGGATTGCCACGATGATATTCGGCATATCCTTGATGCCCAAGGCCATTCTGTCCTCCAGGTTGACTCGTTTACTCGTCCCCCTCGTGGTCGTCGCCGTCAACCCCTTCGCGTTGTGAAGATCACCTTTGATGGTAGGACCCTTCCATCCTCTGTCATTCTTGCTGGTGCTAGGTGCTCTGTCCAAGAGTATATTCCTTCTCCTCGACTTTGTAATAAGTGCTGGAGGTTTGGGCATGGTGCCCTCCGCTGCTCTGGGACTGTCTCTCTCTGTCCTTTGTGTGGGAGTGAAGGTCACTCTAAGTCGGAGTGCACTTCTCCCCAAGCTCGCTGCCTCAACTGCGGTGAGGCCCATCCTACGTTCTCCCGTGCCTGTGTCCATTACAAGCTTGAGGCGGCCGTCCTTAACCTGAAGCACCGGGAGCGTTTGTCTTTTCCTGAGGCGAGGCGCCAGGTTCGCCGGCTCCCGCCTTATACTAACATCTCTTATGCTCGCGTGTTGCGCTCTTCCTCTCCTCGTCCTTCCCCCCTTCCTCAGACTCTCAACCGTTTCCGGGCCTTGGACCCTGATACGCCCACTGACCCCTCCTCTGTTCCTTTGAGTTTTTTCCCGAGGGTCCCCCTCCTGGTCCTCTGTCTGGGGTTCCCCTTCTTTCAACCCGGTCTGTCATGTCTCCTGTGTCTTCTTCCTCGTCCCCCTCCGATCCTCCTTCCCATCCTCTTCCTCCATCTATCGGCTCTCCCCACCGCCTGTCGGTGCAGGCGGATGTCCATCGCTCTCCTAATGGCCGTCGTGTGTGCTCTCGTTCGGCTTCTCCTGTTGAGACACTGGAATCCGTTGCCCGGTACGTAGTTGCTGGGACACCTGTCTCTTTAAGTCAGAAGCGTAAGCCTGGCTCCTCTCCTTCCTCTTCCCCGGCGGGTAAGAAGGCTTCGCTTTCTTCCTTAGCTCCTACTTCTGGCTCTGTTGCTCCTTCCCCTCCCGTTTCAGTGGTTGCGCCCCCTGTTCCTGCTATGGAGGTTTCTTTGGCCCCTGCTTCCCTTTCGGTTGCTGCTCTTGCTGGGGTGCACTCCCCTCTTTCTACTCCCCCTCTTCCTACTGCTGTCCTTGCCTGCTCCTCTCCGTTGTCTCCTCCTCTTCCTCCTCCTCCTCCGGACCCCGCCCGCCCACCTCTGATCTGTTCTCCCGTTTCCTTCCCTCCGTCTTTGCTCAGTTTACCCATGCCCCCTAATCCTGACTTTGCTGACCCTGATCCCGACCCTGATATTCTTTAACGTGCTCTGTTGCTCTTTCGCCTTTGTTTCTTCCTTGTTCTCTGTTTTTGTCCTTTCTCTTCTCGTCGTTGTCCATTCTTCAATGGAACGTTCGAGGTTATTACGCCAATTTCCTCGAACTCCAACTTCTGATTTCGCGGTTTTCGCCCCTTTGTGTCTGTCTCCAGGAGCCAATGCTTGGTGCTCGTCCTGGTCGTTTTCGTGGCTATTCCTTTCTCTCCCCCCCCCCCCGGCCATTGCTGGGGCTTCTAATTCTTCTGCTCTCTTGATTCGTGCAGATGTTCCCTTTGTTCCTTTACTTTTTCCTTCGCCTCTCCATTGTTCTGCTGCTCGTATCTTTGTGGGGAAATGGTACACAGTTTGTTCCATTTATCTCCCCCGAGTGTCCCGCTCTCTCTTCCTGATTTGAAACACCTCCTAGACTCCTTGCCGGAGCCTGTGCTCCTGCTGGGTGACTTCAATTGTCGTCATTCTCTTTGGGGTGACGTTCTGACGAATACCCGGGGTCGCCTCCTTGAGCCGTTTCTCCTATCTTCTTCCCTGTCTCTTCTGAATTCTGGTGAGCCCACTCATTTGGACTCTCGGACTCGCACCCTTTCTTGTCTTGATCTTTCTCTCTGCTCTTCTTCTCTTTACTTAGATTTCACGTGGCAGGTTCTTGATGACCTCCATGGAAGTGATCATTTCCCCATCCTTGTTTCCTTTTTCTCTTTTCGCCCTTCCCTCTCTTTCCCTAGGTGGCAGTTTGCTAAGGCAGACTGGACCCTATTTACCCTCAGTGCTGCTCTCTCTGACCTCTCCCTTCTGCCTCTCTCTCGCGCTCTCCTCCTTTTTCATGACACTGTCTTCAACGCTGCCCTCCGCTCTATTCCTCGCTCTTCCTCTCGGGGTCCACGGAAGTGCGTTCCCTGGTGGAATGCGGACTGTGCTCGGGCTGTCCGCTGTAAGCGTGCAGCCTGGAAGAGGCACCGCCGTAGGCAGACGACCGATTCTTTTCTTTTCTTTCGGAAAGCGAGTGTGGTGGCCCGTAGGGCCATCCGTACGGCTAAACGTGAATGTTGGGCATCTTATGTCTCAACAATTACGTCCGAAACCCCTCTGGCCCAGATCTGGAAGCGTATCCGCAAGATAGCGGGTAAGTTCGTTCCCGATGTTTCACCGGTCCTTCACCTCCATGATACTCTTGTGGCGGACCCGTTGCAGGTCGCTTCCGAACTGGGTTCCCACTTTTCTTCTGTTAGCTCTGGTCTTCATCTTCCCCAATCTTTCCTTCTTCGTAAACCTGTCCTTGAGTCTCGTCCTTTAGATTTCTGCACTCGTCTTCAGCTTCCCTATAATGATCCCTTCTCTCTCTCTGAACTTCGTTCTGCCCTGGCCCTCTGCGGTTCTACGGCGGCGGGCTCCGATGGTATTCATTATGAGATGCTTCGCCATCTCCCTCCGAGCACGTCTCAGTATTTACTGAGTCTGTATAATCGGATCTGGGAGTCGTCGTCAGTCCCTGAGGACTGGCTCGATGCCGTTGTCCTCCCTGTTCGCAAACCGGGGTCTCTGGGTACTTCCCCTAAGGACTTTCGCCCTATTGCTCTCACAAGTTGTGTCTGCAAACTCTTTGAATGTATGGTTAACGTTCGTCTGATGTGGTTCCTGGAACACCATCACCTCCTCTCCCCTTCTCAATTTGGTTTCCGCAAGTGCCGCAGCACGACAGATGTCCTGGTGAACTTGGAGGTCTATATTCGTGCTGCTTTTGCTGCGAAGACCTCCGTTGTTGCCGTCCTTTTTGACCTGGAAAAGGCTTACGACACCACTTGGCGTTATCATATCCTATCTCAACTTCATTCTTTTGGCCTTCGTGGTCATCTCCCTCTCTTTCTCCGCAGCTTCCTCTCTCGTCGTTCCTTTCGGGTGCGCCTTGGTACCGCTCTCTCTCCCTCTTTTCAGCAATACGAAGGTGTGCCCCAGGGTAGTGTTCTGAGCACTACTCTTTTTCTGGTTGCCCTCAATGGTCTTCTTTCCTCTCTTCCTTCTGGTGTCTTCTCCGCTCTCTATGTTGATGATCTTACCCTTTGTTGTCAGGGTGATGATTCGCCTCTCCTTCAACGCCGGCTTCAACTTGCAATTGATGCCGTGTCGTCTTGGGCCACTGATCATGGCTTCAAGTTCTCTACTTCTAAGACTTGTGCCATGACATTTACGCGGAAACGGGTTCTTCTTCGTCCCTCTTTGTCACTTTATGGTCATCCCCTTGAATACAAAGATTCCGCGAAGCTTTTGGGGTTATTCCTTGACACTCGTTTGCCTTGGTCTCCCCATATCTCTTACCTCCGTGTTGAGTGCTCTAAGGCCCTTACCCTCCTTCGGGTCTTGTCCCATACTTCTTGGGGGGCAGATAGGCGCACTCTCCTTGCTTTACATTCCTCTCTCGTCCTGTCTAAGCTCGATTATGGTTGCCCTGCTTACTCGTCTGCTTCTCCTTCTACTCTTCGCCGTCTTGATGCTTTGCACCATACTGGTTTGCGCCTCAGTTCTGGTGCCTTTCGTTCGACTCCCGTCCTTAGCTTGTATGTTGACACTGGCTTCCTGTCTCTCCAGGACCGCCGTGATCGCTACTGTCTTCGCTATCTTGCGCGGTCCTTGCAACATCCTTCCTCTCGCCTCTGTCGTGCTTTAACTTTTACCCCTCCTGCGGTTCCTGTTCCTCTTCACCACCTCCCTCTTTCTGTCCGGTTATCTCGCCTGCAGGATTCTCTTTCCGTTCGTATTTCTGATGTTTCTCCTCGTGTTGTTCCTTCTTTGCCCCCGTGGAGGGTCCCTCTTCCGCGGTTTTGTACATCCTTGACCCGTGTCACTAAAGCTTTTACCCCTCCTACGGTTCTAAAACGCCTTTTCGTCGAGCACTTTTCTTCTCACTCCCGCTCCGTTTCTGTCTTCACCGATGGGTCTAAGTCAGCGGACGGTGTTGGCTACTCTGTTGTTTTTCCTGATCGCACTTATATGTGTCACTTGCCTCCGGAGACTAGCATCTTTACAGCGGAACTTTATGCTATTCTCTATGCTCTTCGTCTCCTACTTTCTCGTTGTCAGTCTTCCTTTGTAGTTGTTGTTGACTCTCGTAGTGCCCTCATGGCTCTCGGGTCCTTTAATCCAGTTCATCCAGTGGTTGTCGAGATCCAGCATTGGCTATTTCTCGTTCACAGTAAATTTAAGTCGGTTGAGTTTTGTTGGGTTCCCAGCCATATTGGTGTGTCTTTAAATGAGCGTGCGGATGCTGCCGCCAAGGAAGCTGTCCGCTCTTGTCCCATCTCTCGTAAGGGCATTCCGTATTCCGACTTTTACCCGGTTATCCATTCCTCAGTCCTTACCCGTTGGCAGGTTTCTTGGTTGTCTGTTACTGGTAACAAGCTACGTACTCTTAAATGTTGTGTTTCCCCGTGGCAGTCCTCCTTCCACCGTAACCGGCGGTGGGAAACAGCTCTGGCGAGGTTGCGTATTGGCCATACTCGCTTAACCCATGGTCACTTGATGGAGCGCCGCCCTGCTCCTTATTGTCCTAGTTGCATTGTCCCTCTTACGGTCGTGCATGTCCTTCTTGAATGTCCTGACTTCCAGGACGAGCGTATGTCTTGCTTTCCGACCGCCCCTCGCGGTCACCTGTCCCTCGATAGAATTCTTGGTGACTCGGATACTTTTGATATCGTTCGCCTTATGCGTTTTTGTTCTCGTATTGGCATCCTTGGTGATATTTAGCGCCCTCTGATTATTTTGCGTCTTTGATGGTGCTACATAGCCTTCCCGGTTTGGTGCCTTCTTTTGATAATTACTTACTTACTTAACGCTGTAGGACAAGTGTAACGTTGACAACCCTGAAAAGAATGGAAACATCTCGTCGCTGTTTGGAGCTCACAGCAAGTGATCGACGTAGATTCTTTATCTGGTGGTGGTCTAACTCATGCTTTGGTGACATTTTATACATATGTTCTTGTAGAATATTCTATTGCGAACACATTTGTACAAAAATGAATTATGAACATCGAAAATTAAGGTCAGGACAGTGAAAAGAGTATACACTTTTCAGTGTTGCCGCTTGATCCCCAGAAACGCTGAGAGCACTTTGAAATTGAAATTGAAATAAGTTTATTGAGGTAAAATACACACAAAGGGATGAGGTAGCTCAAGCTATTCTCACCCCGTTCAGTACAACGTGTTAGTACATACATAGACACACATCACAAACAATAAACCTGTTACCAAACATTCTGAGAGATAAACATGTACATTTCCTCCTTCACAAGTAGTATGGTATCAGACGTACACACAAATACTTTTATGACCTAGTTATAATGATAATTCAACAAAATATTACAGTCTTGGTGCAAAATTCTTGTATCTCTCAAGAATATCATCAACCTTTCCTTTGTGACACATCCAGGCTATTTGCTCAGGAACAGTCCTTATCTCAGTGTTTCTATATACATTAATCAACGGACAATCAAGAACATAATGGGCAAGGGTGTGAGACCTTAACATACCACATAGTTTACACTTCGTGTCATTATCATGAACACCTATCCCATTTTCCCAGTAATATTTGTACCCAAGCCTGAGCCGCATGTACACAGAGTCACTCCAAGCATTTCTCCTTTTACCATAAATGAAATGGGTGTTTTGACTCACATACATGTAGTGTTGCATGGTTAGACTTCTCTCATACATTATCCCTCTCCTCTCCACTCCTGCCTGTGCCTGAATATTTCTGATTTTGCTTCTTATTTGTCTCATTGTGAATTCACATTCATTGTCAACTTGTGGTTTTTATGTGGCACGTTTGGCCAAGTCATCCGCCACCTCGTTGAGCACTATTCCAACATGAGATGGAATCCACATGAATTTCACACTATGACCTTTCAGCTGTATCTCAGTTATTCTTCTCTTACAATCCTCAACTATAGACATGAAGACTGGGTTTCGACTGTTTAAGGACTCCAGTGCTCCTCGGCTATCGACAAATACAAAAACATTTTTGTCGTCATGACGTACTTCCTACAAACACGCCAGAATGGCCTGCAGTTCAGCTTGTGTGGATGATATATAATTACTAAGCCGGAGTTCAATTATCCTGTCCACAGTCCCAAACTCCGTATATTCCCTTATTAGGACACCACACCCTGCCCTGCCATCCTCCACCACCAACCCGTCGCAATATACATGTAAACTGTTGCCTCTTGGTAACCGAGATATCATGCTTCCATACAAACACCGTAATTGTCCCGGTTCATGATGAATCTTTTTCACCTTGAGGGGTACAATTTCGACGTCTATTTTCTGTACTTTCCAGGGAGCAGACATATTACACTGTCGAGAGGGTTTACAGCAGTCAAGTACATCGTATTCCCTGAGGTCATGAGCTAATCCCCTCGTGTAGCGTGTCTCCCTCAGTTTCCTGGAAGTGTGTACGTCACTCAAGCAGGTCTGAACGCTCTCAAACAGCTTATCCCCTCCTTTTCTCCGCATGAAACGAATAGCTGCTCTAGTGTTAATGTCACGGACTCTATCACACACACTCTGTAAATTTAATTCCATTCTCATTATTTCAATCATTGCATTTCTTTGACATCCAAGAATAATCCTCATAGCCTCGTTCTGTATCAGCTCTATTTTTTTTAATTCTGCCTTGGCCTGTGTAAGACAAAACGGGTGCTGCGTAGTCTATCAGGGACCGAACAGTGCTTATGTATAACATCCGTAAGATAGGTACCCCAACACCTTTACCAGAAAATCCAGTGCTTTTAGAGGATGCAGACGGGCTTTACATAAGGTGCTGATATGATTTATTTCAGCATTTTTACTCTCACATGTGTATCCAACATACATGCCCAGATACTTGTACTTCTGAACACGGCTCAGTTCCACACCATTTAGAGTAAGAGAGCACTTTGTGATAGTTAATTTTCAGTTTGCTGACAGAGGGAAAGTGTTTAATTAATTAATTACTAGTATTATTTTTGTAAATACCCATATGTATGTTCTTATATATTAAATGTTCTATATGTTAGCTGGGTTTTGCTCTTGTCCTGGTGAGGCTTCCTGGATAGAGAGTCACGGTTGCAAGTTGGGTTGATAGGTAACATTAACTAGGTAAGGGAGATTTAAGTGATCATCCCACAATAAGAAGAGGGCGGGGAGTCACGGCGGCTCAAAGCGAGTGTGTTCTCATGACAACCAGGCAATGTGAGCTGTACCCCTGAATAAGGTGACGTAGAACCCCCTCTTCAAAAACATGACGCTTACTAAGGTGATCTGCCAACTAATTGCAAGCACTCCAGTGTCCGGTGCTAGTCGACTGACGGCAGCAGTTGTGTGGCTGTCGTAGTTGGTCATATTTTCTGTCAGGGAGTGGTTGGGGTCTCTGTTCGACGGTAAGCTATTATCAGCTTGGTTCAATAGCCAGCATCATTATTGTTGACCTCCCCCCTTGATACTAACCTATCAATTCCTCTGAGAATTTTGTATGTGGTGATTATGTCTCCCCGAGCTCTTCGGTCTTTCAGCGACGTAAGGTGCAGTCACTGCCGATGGAAAGGCAGCACGCAGCCTTTCCTCATAGCTCATGCCTATTAGTTCTTGGACTAGTCTAGTGGCATTTTTTCCAGCTTCGTCTTGTGCTTGACAAGGTATGGGCGGCATGATGGGGCTGCATACTCCAGGATTGGCCTTACATATTTGGTATACAAGGTTCAGAAGGATTCCTTACACAGATTTCTGAAGGCAGTTCTGATGTTAGCCAGCATCGCATACGCTGCCGATTTTATTCTTTTGATGATGGTTTCAGGAGACAGGTTTGGCGTGAGATCAACGTCTAGATCTTTCTCTCTGTCCGTTTCGTGAAGGACTCCATCTCCCATTTAGTATCCAGTGTCTAGTCTCCTATTTCCTCCTAGTTTCATCACCTTTTTAATTTAATTGGGTTGAACTTTAATAGCTATTTGTCGCATTATTCCTTCAGTTTGTCTAGGTCATCTTTTAGCCTTATACTATCTTGTCTTAATCCTCCTCATAATTTTTGCATTATCAGAAAACATTGAGAGGAACGCGTCTATTCCCTCTGGCAGATCATTTACATATATCAGAAACAGTATAGGTCCGAATGACTGAACCCTGGGATTCCACTGGTGACGCCTCGCCACTTCGAGACCTCTTCCCTCACAGTGACTCGCGGTCTTCGGTTGCTTCGGTACTCCCTTATCCAGTGGAGTACCTTCCCTTTCACTCCCGCCAGCATCTTCAGCTTGTGCACTAATCTCTTATATGGTACTGTGTCAAAGACTTTCTCGCAATCCAAGAATATGCAGTCTGCCCAGCCCTCTCTTTCTTGCCTGATTTTTATTGCCTGTTAATAGAGTTCAATTAATCCTGTGAGGCATGATTTGCCATCCCTGAACCCATGCTGATGTTGTGATACAAAGTGTTCTGCTCCAGATGTTCCACTAGCTTTTTGTGCACAATCTTCTCCATCATCTTGCATGGTATGTAAGTTAGTGACACTTGCCAGTAGTTTTGTGTGTGTGTGTGTGTGTGTGTGTGTGTGTGTGTGTGTGTGTGTGTGTGTGTGTGTGTGTGTGTGTGTGTGTGTCCTCTCTCTCTTTTTTTATTTTCGTTAACTATATACTTGTCAGCTGTCACAGCTTCCTCCTGTGTCCCCCTCGTGCATGTACCACCCGCATTAAATAATCCATCCTTGTCTACCCTGTCAATTCCGCTGAGAATTTTGTAGGTGGTTACCATGTCTGCCCTTACTCTTTTATTTTCTAGGGACGTGAGGGTCAGCTCCTTTAGCGTTTCCTCGTAGCTCATTCCTCTCAGTTCCGGGAGGAGTCTGGTGGCATACCGCTGAACCTTCTCTAACTTTGTTTTGTGTTTAAATAGGTATGGACTCCAGACTGGAGATGCATATTCAAGGTTTGGTCTGACATAAGTGGTATACAGGGTTCTAAACGATTCCTTACACAAGTTTCTAAAAGCAGTTCTTATGATGGCCAACCTAGTTTATGCCGCTGATGATATCCTTTTAATCTGGGCCTTCTGGGGATCGATTCGGTGTGATATCCACCCCCAGATCTTTCTCTCTATTTGCCTCTTGCAGGATTTCACCTCCCAGATGTTACCTTGTGTTCAGCCTTCTGCTCCCTTCGCCTAATTTCATTACTTTACACTTTCCTGAGTTGAACCTTTGTAGCCATATTCTAGACCATTCATCCAGTTTGTCCAGGTCGTCCTGTAGTCTCTGCCTATCTTCATCTGTCTTGATTCTTCTCATAATTTTTGCATCATCTGCTAACAATGAGAGGAATGAGACTATACCCTCTGGAAGATCGTTTACATATATTAGAAACAGGATTGGTCTAAGTACAGAGCCGTGTGGGACTCTGCTGGTGACATCTCGCCACTCTGATGTCTCCCCCCCACATAGTTACTCTCTGTTTATTTTGGCTTAGATACTCCCTTATCCACTGGAGCACCTTACCGTTTACTCCTGCCTGATATTCCAACTTTTGCAACAGCCTCTTACTGGGTACTGTGTCAAAGGCTTTTTGATTGTTGTCAAGCACCTTTGGCCTTCAGTGACGGGAGTTACAGTCAAACAACGAAAGTGCTATGTTAGTGATACTTTAACTCCTCTCCGCGGGTGTTCGGTCCCCTCTACTGGGGGTACAACTGTCCGCCTAGGGAGCTCTCCAAGTCTTGCCTCGAGTCCAATCGCTGCCTTCTACTTGACCTTGGACCCAAGGGGGAGAGGAGAAAGCCCAGCTCACACTGCAGTTCTTCGACCCTGCAGCGTGAAGCATCTCCACCAGGAAATGTACAAAAGTATGCCGGACCCTCCGGCCGGCATACGTACGCCAGCTGGAGGGCGGTGTCTTTTCCTTTTTACTGGTCGCCAGCTGGGTTACTCGACTTTGCACCCCAGCAACGGTTTAATTCAAACTGATATAATGTTGCCAGCCCAGGGTTACTTTCTGATATAATTTGTGGTGCAAAATATTATCACTTTCACAGAATTGCTCAATGAGATGGAAGACACATAGAAAGTCAATGGTAAACAAAAATAATGTTTACTTCAGAAAAAAACTAAATTAAACATGCAAAAGATGTGTGTACAGAATAAATATATAGCAGGTGTGAGCAGCGCTCCTCTGTCCACATCTGGCAACTCGAATCAGCTGGGTCCTTGTGGTCCCCAGTTGATGTGACCTAGTCACCAGCAACACTGAGTTGTCCTGGGGAAGGGGGGCGCTGGCGTCGTGCCACTCACTACTCCGCCTGCGTTTCTGTCCACAACTCCTCCAAGACTAACAGCTCACAGTCCTCGGCGCCCTTACACCTCTGGAACTCGGCTTCTTCGTATTTCTCTTAAGTACACTGGTCTTCTGTAGTGCTATGACATGTCAGGCTGCATGCATTCACTGGTCAAGGCTCTTAAACCTCCAAACTTGAGAGCACCTCGGCACACGACCGCTCTCTGATAAGGGTCGTGTGACTCTGATCATCTGACACTCTCCGACCCCTCAGCCCGGCGGCCCGGTGACGTCACAGCCCAGGGGTTGGCGCCCTATTGTTCAGTTTTGGCACGTGACCATGGCCAGCCCATCACTAAACCGTCGGCACCTTCACATTTTGGAGCAATCCTAGTTGGCCGCAGTATCTTGTATGCACTAAGTGTGTAAGCCCCACTGTAAGGTTATTTTAGTTTTGGCCTTTTCTCCCCAAATAAGTAATCTTGCTAGTCGTCACCCATATCTAAAGAATCCCTGCAACTCAGGGAATATGCGGGATGTAGAGATATGACTCTTCTTGCTGGAGAAGCGAAGATATGGGAGAGGGCACCGTAACACAGTCCAAGAAAATGAAGTCTGCCTACCCTTTTCTTTCTTCCCTAATTTTTGTTGCTTGGTCATAGAATTCTATTAAACCTGTGAGGCGCAATTTACTATCTCTGAGCAATGCTGGTGGTGTGTTATAAAGCTATTTCCCCTCCAGGTACTCTACGAGCCTTTTCCTCACGATCTTCTCCATTACCTTGCATGGTATAGAAGTTAGGGAAATCGGCATGTATTTCAGTGCCTTTTGCCTGTCACCCTTTTTGTATATTGGGACTACATTGGTTGACTTCCAGCTTTCCAGTACGTTTCCTGTTTCCAGTGACCTGTTATAAACCATAAAGAGTGGCACAATTAGTGCTTCAATGCCTTATTTTAGTATCCACAGTGATTTTCTCAGGCCCAACAGTCTTTGTCACATTCAGCTCCAACAGATTCCTTTTGACCTCATCACTGGTGAGGTCAAATTCCTCTAAGGTTGCTTGGTTTGCCTCCTCGTCATTTAGTGCAGGGGCTTCTCCTTATTCTTTTGTGAAGACCTCCTGGAATCTCATGTTGAGGTCTTCACACACCTCCTTGCCATTCTCTGTGTAACTATTCTCCCCTTATCTCCCTTTCATCACTTGTTCCTTCACTGCTGTTTTCCTCCTAACGTGGCTGTGGAGCAGTTTTGGTTGGGTCTTAACTTTACTCGGGATGTCATTTTCATACTGTCTCTCTGCTTCTCTCCTCTCTTTGAGGTACTAATTTCTTACCCTCTCATATCTCTCCCTGTTCTCTGGTGTTCTGTTATTCCTGTAGTTTCTCAATGTTCCTTTGCTCAATTGCTTCGCTACCTTACATTCCTGGTTGAACCATGGATTCTTCTGTTGCTTTTCATTTTTCTCCTTATGGACTGGTATAAACCTGTCTGTAGCTGCCTGACACTTCTTGGTGACATAGTCCATTACATCCTGTATAACCTTCTCTCCGAGTTTCTGTTTCCCATGGTATTTCCCCTCAGGAAGTTCCTCATCTCGTCATATTTTCCTCTTCGATAATTCAGTCTGTTCCCTTCTGATTCCATCCTTGGATATGTTATCCCTACCTTCACCAGATAATCAAATGTCAATACACTATGGTCACTCATTCCTACAGGAGCTTCAAATTTGATTTCTTTTAATTCTGACTCATTCAAGGTGAATATCAGGTTGAGTCTAGCTGGTTCACCATTGCCTTTCATTCTTGTGGGTTCCCCTGACAGGTTAGCTCAGAAAGTTCTTTGTTGCCACTTCTATGAGTTTAGTTCTCCATGTATCGGCACCACCATGTGGGTCTCCATTCTTCCTGTCTATCTTTCCATGGTTGACATTCCTGCAGGCAACTGAAGCTGTTTTCTCTATTATAATATTGGGTTGCTATGTTGTTCTTACCAAACTCCTGTCTGGGTCTTCAATCATTTAGTGGACTGTTGTAAATGACTTCCACTATTAGCTTAGGTCCACCCATTGTCATAGTTCCTGTTATGTAATCTCTGAATCCGTCACAGCCCGGAATTTCCATCTCATCAAAACTCCAGTCCTTCCTTATCAGCAAGGCTACCCCTCCACCTCCTCTCCCTTCCCTTTCTTTCCTTACTATATAGTAGTCCTTTGGAAACACAGCATCTGTTATGACTCCTGACAATTTTGTTTCCATGAGTCCTATTACATCTGGGTTTTCTTCCTGTGGCCTTTCCGCCAGTTCACTAGCTTTATTTGTAATCCCATCAATTTACCTTGAAGCTCATTTTCCTATATTCATTTTCACCCTCCCTCCCCACAAATGTAGGAAGCTGTTTCATGGGCATTGCTACTTGGGTAGGCTCATCCTCCTGTGGGGTAGTTGCCAGGGGTTCAGGGGGTTTGTGGTGTGAGGGATGGAGGGCTTAGGTGTTGTTGAGGCTGCTTGGGAAAGGAAAAAGTTCTGGTTGGTAGGGAGTGCTTGGGATTGGGGAGGCAGGGATTGCTCGGGGTGATGACACGCCCTCCTGTGGTGTAGTTAACAGGGGGGTTGGGGTAAGGACGGGATGGGCGATGTAAGGCTTAGGTCTTGCTTGGGCCTGCTTGGGGCAGGAAGAAGACCAGGGGAAGGGAAGGCAGGGGATACTTATTCGTTTGCCTTGTTCGGGTAGAAGGTAGACACAGTATATATTTCTGTATATATTTATTGACCGAGACAGCAAGGTATATATCTGCCTAGCCGAGGTCCTTCTACTCTGAGTCTGTGAGGATAACTGCGGCTGCTGGGAGCATGGCTTGATGCTCCTCTGTCTGGCATGACGTCAGAGGCCTACTTGCCTGTGATTGGTTACATTTCAACTGACAGAATTTGAGTATAACACTGCTCGGACACGCTACCAAGTCGACGTCCCTTGTCGACAAGCTCTGGCTAGCTATATAGTTACAATGATACTGAAAGGACCTCGGTGGCATTCAATAATGGCTTACATGTGAAATTTGCATAAAAAGGGGGAGGAAGGATTTGGGTGATATGGTGGGCACTGTGTAGGGGCAAGGAAGGATTTGTGCTCTGGGTGGGGGTGGGGGGTCCCTATGAGGAGGTGGGTTGGGGTGTTGCAGTCCCCTCTGGGACTGAATTGCAGGATTGAAGTTCCCCACTCCCCTCTGAGAGTGCTGGGATGGAGGCTGATCCCTGGCTCCCTTCTTTCTGCTGCCTTTATTATCCCGTCCCTGGTCATGTCCCTCTGAAGGTATACCTCTTTGTAATTCATTGCATTTTTCAGTATACTCTTCTTTACTAGGCTGTCCTCTTTGATGACCTTGTTCCTGAATACTTACCTTGATCAATAACTTTTTGTATTTGTTGTACTGGCAAATCCGGAAAAACTGTTCTATGTCTCGTTCAGCCCCTTCCATTCCTATCTCCTTTAGTATCCCTGACAAAGCAGCTTTGTCCTTAGTCCTCCATTCTTTCTTCTTGGAACCTTCTTGTTTCTTAATACCTACAATAAATACAGTTCTTTCCTATTCCATTAGCTGGCTCGTGCATCTAGCTGCCTCCTGTTAAGTTATTGTTTTCATTACTACTTCCCTGACTGTGGACATGGCATCTGGGCTCTTTCAGTATTCTCGAAAAGGTGGCACCCACTGTATGGGTCCCTGCCATTGCTACATCCCCCTGTTACCTAGGGGTTGGTTGCCTGGGCCTGCCCGTGTGTGTACTCACCTAGTGGTGCTTGCAGGGGATGAGCTTTGGCTCTTTGGTCTCGCCTCTCCACTGTCAATCAACTGGTGAATAGATTCCTGAGCCTACTGGACTCTGTAGGCTCAGGGTGTGTGTGTGTGTGTGTGTGTGTGTGTGTGTATGTTGTGCTTGCAGGGGTTGAGCTCTGCTCCTTTGGCCCGCCTCTCAACTGTCAGTCAACTGTTTCTACTACTACTATTTTTTTCCACACAACACACACACAAACACACACCCCAGGAAGCAGCCCGTGACAGCTGACTAACTCCCAGGTACCTATTTACTGCTAGGTAACAGGGGCATAGGGTAAAAGAAACTCTGCCCATCGTTTCTTTCCGGCGCCCGGGATCGAACCCGGGACCACAGGATCACGTGAGCAGCGTGCTGTCCGCTCGGCCACCGGCTCCCGGTGTGTGTGTGTGTACTTACCAAGTTGTACTTACCTAGTTGTGCTAGCGGGGGTTGAGCTCTGACTCTTTGGTCCCGCCTCTCAACTGTCAATCAACTAATGTACAGGTTCCTGATCCTACTGGGCTCTATCATATCTACACTTGAAGCAGTGTATGGAGTCAGCCTCCACCACATCACTTCCTAATGCATTCCATTTGTCTACTACTCTGACACTGAAAAAAATCTTTCTAACGTCTCTATGGCTCATTTGAGTACTCAATTTCCACCTGTGTCCCCTAGTGCGTTTGCCCCTTGTGGGAAATAGCCTGTCTTTATCTACCCTATCAATTCCTCTGAGAATCTTGTATGTGGTGATCATGTCCCCTCTAACTCTTGTGTTTCCCAGTGACGTGAGGTTTAATTCTCGTAGTCTCTCCTCGTAACTCATACTCCTCAGTTTGGGTACTAATCTGGTGGCTTTTGAACCTTTTCCAGTTTAGTCTTATGCTTGACTAGATATGGACTAAATACTGGAGCTGCATACTCCAGGATTGGTCTGACATATGTGGTATACAAAGTTCTGAAAGATTCCTTACACAGGTTTCTAAAGGCCGTTCTTATGTTAGCCAACCTGGCATATGCCGCTAATGTTATCCTCTTGAACAGATATGGGAACAGATATGGCGTGATATCAACCTCCAGGTCTTTCTCTCTCTCAAACTCTTGAAGGATTTCACCTCCCAAATGATATCTTGTATCTAGTCTCCTGCTCCCTACACCTGTCTTCATTACATTGCGTTTGCTTGGGTTAAACTCTAATAACCATTTGTTCGACCATTCCTGCCGCTTGTCCAGGTCTTCTTGAAGTCTCAAGCTGTCCTCCTCCGTCTTACTCCTTCTCATTATTTTGGCGTCGTCAGCAAACATTGAAAGGAATGAGTCTATGCCCTCTTGGAGATCATTTACGTATATCAGAAACAGGATTGGTCCGAGTACAGAGCCCTATGAAACTCCACTGGTGACTTTACGCCAATCTGAGGTCTCACCTCTCACTGTAACTCTATGCTTCCTATTGCTTAGGTACTCCCTTATCCACTGGAGCGCCCTACCAGTTACTCCTGCCTGTTTCTCCAGCTTATGCATCAACTTTTTATGGGGTACTGTGTCAAAGGCTTTCCGACATTCCAAAACAATGCAGTCCGCCCATCCTTCTCTTTCTTGCTTAATCTTTGTCACCTGATCATAGAATTTTATCAAGCCTGTAAGGCAAGATTTACCCTCCCTGAACCCATGTTGATGGGTTGTCACGAAGTCTCTTCTCGCCAGATGTGTTACTAGGTTTTTTCTCACAATCTTCTCCATCACCTTGCATGGTATACAAGTTAAGGACACTGGCCTGTAGTTCAGTGCCTCTTGTCTGTCACCCTTTTTAAATATTGGTACTACATTAGCAGTCTTCCATACTTCTGGTAGGTCTCCCGTTTCCAGTGACCTACTATACACTATAAAGAGTGGCAAGCAAAGTGCTCCTGCACACTCTTTCAATATCCTTGGTGAGATTCCATCCGGCCCAACCGCGCCATCTGTTGCAAATAATATCAACATGCACGCTATACTAAATATTTCTCGAATTCCATTTCAATGTGTGTGTGTGTGTGTGTGTGTGTGTGTGTGTGTGTGTGTGTGTGTGTGTGTGTGTGTGTGTGTGTGTGTGTGTGTGTGTGTGTGTGTGTGTGTGTGTGTGTGTGTGTGTACTCACCTAATTGTGCTTGCGGGGGTTGAGCTCTGGCTCTTTGATCCTGCCTCTCAACCGTCAAATCAACAGGTGTACAGTGTTTTTGTTTTTAGTTTTTGAGTAGTTCTTTTTTTGAAGGACCAATTTAGAAATTCATTTAACAGCATTTAACCATTTACACAAAATTTCTAGTTTCTGTTGATGTTAATAAATTGCATATTTATCTTTCAAAGTCCTCTATTATCCTTTGTGATACCGACCTCAAGCGTTCAATTCATGAGTTTTCAAAGTATGATTGATAAAAGCAATATATAAACATTAATAAAACACGTTTTAAAGGCAAGTTGCATATTACAAGCAAACAACTATACTTCAGTTAGGTCAACGTCAATTGAAAGAAAATTACTTAACTCGAAAACCTCTAGAAACATTCATACATATCTTGAAAACACAAATATATAAATGATTCACAACATTGCCATAGAAATTCACGAAAACACAACTCAAATTTTCTGTCGATCGGTTCATACCTCTGGTAAGAATTACAATATCACATCACAAAACATGAAATGTTCGTTTGTTCAAAATCGCTAATCTCCGAAAGTTCTTCACCGATTGCTTTGAAATTTCCACATAACGTTCCATTTGCATCCGACCAGGTTTATATATACATACTATATAGATGGCACGTCTGTGTCGGTAAAAAAAACATGCTCTTTCTGAAAAACTGTGTTTTTCATGTGTTTTTCATGTGAGGAAAATATTCGAAACCATTTTATCGATTGCGTTGAAATTTTGACACAACTATGCATTTGCATAGGCACGTCTTTTCCTATATCTACTATATACATGCCTCACATGTGATGGGAAAAAACATGCTTTATATTAAAAACAGCGCCATCTGTTGGACGTAAGAGCATTACACGCTGTAATCTCCAAAACTTCTTCACCGATTGCTTTGAAATTTTGACACAACGTTGCATTCGAAAAGGCGCATGGTTTTATATACCTACTATATTGGTGCCACCCCCGTGACAGGTAAAAACATGCATTTTTGAAAAACCGCGCCATCTGTTGCAAATAATATCAACATGCACGCTATACTAAATATTTCTCGAATTCCATTTCAATGTTTCCGATTGCATTGATAATTTTTTTCACAGATTTCGATTTATTATATTTTTTATTGAATTATTTTGTGTAACCTTGTGTTGTAATTGAGCCGTGTTGTTTACCATACCATTCATTTCGTAAGTATAAGTATCAATCCCACACCTGTGACAGGTAAAAACAATGATTTTCTTGAAAAACAACGCCATCTGTTGCATGTAAGAGCAACACACATGCTATACTAAATATGTTACATTCCATTTCAATGTTGCTGATTGCATTGATAAATTGAATTTTCATAGATTTTGATTTATATTCATTTTGATTTAATTATTTTGTGTGAATTGCATTGGATTTGAGCTGTGTTGTTTACCATACCATTTCATTTCGTGAGTATAGTTTATTTTTTTATTTTTTCATACTTTCATTTGATTTTTAACTGTTTTTCTTATATTTCAGTGATGGGAACATCAGATCACTTGATATTCCCAATTTTCTGATGAAACATCAGACCATTTGGGAATGCATCAGATGAGGGAGTGGTGAATGGTGGGTATGACGAGGGGACGGAAGTGAGGGATGGTGCGGAAGGACGAAGGGACAAAGGAGGGGGTAATGATGGGAAACGACGAGGGGACAGGGGAGTTTATGATGATGAGGACGAGGGAATGGGGGAAAGGAGAATTGTGGGGAGGACAAAGGGACAGGGGGGAGTGAGGCATGGTGGGAAGGACAAGGGGACGGTGGAGTGGGGAATGATTGGGAGGCCAAGGAGACGGTTGAGAGGCGAATGGTGGGGATGACTGGGGAACAGAGAAGGTTGCTGTGGCTCAGCAACGCACATGTGTTGCTGAGCCACAGCAACGTGTGGCCGGGTACAGCTAGTCTATATAAATACAAATGGAAATGTTCGTTTGTTCAAAATTGCTAATCTCCGAAAGTTCTTCACCGATTGCCTTGAAATTTTCACTTAACCTTCCCTTCGCATCCGAGCGGGTTTTTATATGCATACTATATAGATGTCACATCTGTGATGGGAAAAAACATGCTTTTTTGAAAAGCTGTGTTTTTCTGATGAATTTTCGTGTGAGGGAAATCTTTGAAACTTCTTTACTGATTGCTTTGAAATTTTAACACAGCATTGCATTCGAATAGGCGAGTGTTTTTAAATACCTTTCTATATACATGCCTCACCTGTGACAGGAAGAAACATGCTTTTTAACGAAAAACAGCGCCATCTGTAGGACATAAGAGCAACACACGCTGTAATCTCCAAATGTTCTTCACCGATTGCTTTGAAATTTTGACAGAACGTTCCATTTGAATACCTGCGTGTTTTTATATACCTACTATTTAGATGCCACACCTGTAACAGGTAAAAACAAACATTTTTTAAAACAGAGCCATCTGTTGCATGTAAGAGCAACACATGATATACAAAATATGTTACGATTCCCTTTCACTGTTTCTGATTACATTGATAAATGGAATTTTTATAGATTTTGATTTATTTTCATTATGATTTCATTATTTTGCGTGACTTTGCATTGGAATTGAGCTGTGTTGTTTACCATACCGTTTATTTCGTGGGTATAGCTTATTTGTTTGTTTTTTCATAGTTTTTCATTTTGTGTTTTAACTGTTCTTCTTACTTTTCAGTGCAATTTTTTTTTATTTTTTATTTTTACATGCAAGCATGCAAGTTAAATACAATAAAACAACAAAACAACAAGTAAAACATAACAAAACAAACAAAACAAGAAACAGCCGGCCAGAAGGACCGACAGTACAACAAGTTACCAAAACAGGAGAAGGTTACATTAAACGGATGAGAAAATCACTACAAGATACAAATCAAAAAACAATTATAAACAAGCAAGAAATGCAAGCAAAACAAGAAAACAGAAGAACAATTTAAAACAATTTAAAACATTATGGTAGTATAAATCAAAACAGAATAGAAGCACCAGCCTGAAGGACCGACAACAAAGCACATCAGTATGAACAACATGAAATATTACAAGAAACACATCATACAACAAGCCATGACAAACAAAGGAAAGTAAAAACAAACATAACACTTAAAACATGAATAAAACACACAGGGCAAATGTAACAACACAAAAAACAAATACATGAATAATAACACACACACCAAACCACCTGCCTCACTACAAACAAAGGGAGAGGCACGGGCACAAACTACAAGAGGGTAAACAAACAGCCAGAAGGGCATACAGTACAAGAGTAAGCACAGAAATAGGAAATCAGTGGACATACTTGCCCGGAAACATGACCCGAGGGAACTGTACATTGAACGCCTCCCAGAGCAACCACTGCCAAGGGCCTGGACCATCCACTGGGGACGCCATGTCATCCGGAATCTTGGCAACAAACACCCGCAAACAGATGGTATCACTCCTGAGGCGAGTGATCGGCTCTCGCTCCCACACAGAGGGAATCGACTCATCACGAAAGTACCGCTGCTCCTCGTATATCAGTAACGCAGCAAGTCCCCGACCCCCAGGTCCCCAACGCGCCCCCTCACAGGAGGGAACCGGACAGAGGGCACCACCACAGGGGCACCAACGGCCACGGGCACACCACCGGACGACTGCCGGGAACCCGATCTGCACGTATCCTTCCGTAAGGTCACCACCAGGCCACGCCCAGCACCAGCATCCCCACCATCCCTGGCAGCGGAGGCTACCACTCCCCACCGCAGAGAGGCCTCTGGTGGAGAAGGAACAGAAGGCACACCCGAGACACGGACACCACCACCAGCAGGCACATGGACCTCCGCCACCACCAACCGCGGAGCCATCGACGCATCCGGATCCCCACCGTCAACACCCGAAGACCCACAGTCACTGAATTCCCCAACCTCGGTCCAGGCAGACGACGAAAGCCTGGAACGTTTGGGCTCCGGCCGGATATCGTCAGAGCCGGAAGCTGACCCAGAAACACGGGCACTACCAGCCGGACGAACCGACGCCCGATGCAGAACTACAGCAGCCTCTACCACAGGGGTAAACCGGGCCACACACAGCAGGATGCTCCGCAGCCACCCCAACACCCAGCACATCTGGGACCTGAGGAGAGGACACAGGGCCAGGCGCTTCAGCTGAAGACGAGGGGAGAAGATGGCGACGCATCATATTGAGCACCAGGAAGGCCCACGGGAGCAGGAGGGACATCGACAGGATCTGGAAGATCAACCAACTGCAGTGCAAACCCCGGAGGAGGGTTCGCAACAACCGGAGGAACGACGGGCGAAGCAGGGGGAGCCATATCAGCTAACCGGACGTCCACCTCCTCACCCCTGGAGTCCTCCTCCAGAAGGAGCGGCGGGAAATCCTCTTTACAGAATAAGTTGATGGGAGCAACCAGATCCGCAGTGCACCCGGCAGCCTGATGCTCCAACATGCCACACTGGAAACAAGTACGGGGTTGCCGGGCCTAAAATACCCGCACGTAGTACAGAGGACAGTGGACAGAGGATGAATTGTCCGACCTCAGTCGCATCCCGAGGGTACGAATGTTGGTCTTCACACCGAATATTTCCCTAAAGACAGCGAGTTCATCCGCACACTGACGATTGAGCCATACCTCTGGAAGAAACGCCGGAGGAGGGTCTCAGGAAACTCTATTGGGGGCTTCATGAATACTCACATACGTCACTGCACTGCTTCGGTTCGAAATGGCCACAGATTCGTTTCCGTCCTGCAAGCTGCAAAGTACGCCCCTCAGTACCGTCTGAGAAAGTCACGATACACTGCCTCTCCCATAAACTTGATAATCACACGGCGAGCAGTGACCAGCTCAACACCATAGACGTCCATGACAGGGACCTTGAGCATGTCACACATGACCAAATCCACGAGCTGGTATCCCGCACGGCCAGTAAACTCCAAATCTATGGAGTTTACCCTCACGACAGGGGGTTAGATGGCCGCCCATCGCAAAAGCACCAATGCCCACACCACCAGGAACAGCAGGGAGGGTAGAGACACCCACACCCACTGCCGGCAAAAACGGCAACCACCCCAAACTATTGGAGCGGTCAGGCGACACGTCCTCACCGCACGGCAGCTCAGGAACAATTCCTTTTTCAGTCCAATTGGTGGTGAAATTAAACTGTGTCGATTGATCTGCGTTTGAATTGAAATATTTCATTAGTATTCTTTGATTTTGTTATGAAAACTAGAAAATGTACAACACGTTTATTTCACAGCTGCAAATGTACAAAAAACAGCTATGAAGCCACCGACTACAGTGTTAACAGCTTGCTTCACGTTATGTCAAAATGACGTGTTTGCGAAAACACTGCTGTATTCGGAAGTGCCTATGTATTACACATAGAATGCCTTTAGAAAATCATTTGAACGATTCAAACGAGGAAAGCGAGTCGACGGACAACGTGGCATATTCAAATAAACAACGATAGGCGGACTACACCATGCATCCCAATCAAGATGAAAGCTTCTTTCTTCACATGCTATTGGTAAATGTGCCCGGTCCAACGTCTTTCCAGCCACTGAGATTTGTCAACGGCGTAGCACATGCAATTTTCCGTAGTGAATGTTAAGCTCGGAATTTATTGGAGCATGACTGACACTAGAATGTATGCATTAATGACGCGTCCATCACGTCACATCCAAATCAAATTTATGCATTGTTTGCAATCATATTGACCGCCTGCTCTCCTTCATCTCCAATAGAGTTATGGGAGAAATATAAATCGCACATGGCTGAAGATATTATCCATCGAATATGAAGGAAAATTCAAATATGAAAATGGATTTCACAGCAGAAATCTACAACGAAGCATTGATAATGATTGAAGATTTGTGCATTAGAATTCCCGAACAAAGTTATAAATCAATTGGAAATGCCATCACCGAATCGAATCTACTGTTGTTCTGTTCGATGTAGAATTGCATTGTGAACAAACTTACAACACGAGTGATCTGTTGTTATATTGTGCAATCAAATATTCCTAAGCTAACACTTGAGCGAAAAGGCATTTACAATCAAATAATTATAACTGTCAATAACGGGTTTAGAAAAATCTTCTTAGATGCGCCAGGAGGAAGTGTAAATCCTTCATAATTAGATTGATTCTGGCAGCATTTCGATCCCAAAATGGCATAAACTTAGCTCTCGCATCGTCCGGAATAGCTGAGACATTGTTAGCAAGTGGAAGAACTGCTACTTCGGCTTTGAAATTGTCATTGAACATGCAATTCATTGAAACTCGCCAGTGCAAGTTTCAATTGCACGCGCGAGTTTTCAAAGCAAAGCATCCGGTATGGAAAAAGTATTGCAGAAATGTAAACTTATAGTTTGGGATGAATGCACAATGACCCACAAAAAATTGCTCGAGGCTCCTGATCGATTCATTGCAAGATTTGCATGGAAACATCAGACCATTTGCGAACTGCATTAATACTGCTTGCAGGAGATTTCAGGCAAACATTACCTGTAATTCCTCGATACAAGTCCGTCAACACTGTTGAGAATGCAGATGAAGTGGTTAGTTATCCAACAAAATTTTTGAATTCACTCGATCTGCCAGGGATACCATCACACGTACGGCAATTGGAAATCTGTGTGCCAATTATCATGTTGCGAAATATCAGTCAGCTGAAGCTTTGCAACACCACGCGCCTTGCAGTAAAAAAAATAATCAGCAACGATGTAGAAGCAACAATCTTGACAGGATCTTTCAAAGGTGAAGATGTCCTCATTCCTCGCATTCTTACGATTCCAATAGATATGTCATTTCAATTTAAGATATTGTAATTTCCAATTCTATTGGGTTTTGCAATCTCCATCAACAAAGCTCATGGGCCATTTCTTTAGAATTGTGCAGTTTATATCTAGATATGGAATGCTTCTCACATGGACAATTATATGTTGCGTGTTCTAGAGTCGGCAAACCAGACAATCTCTATATCTCCACAGACACTCACAAAACATATTGTATACCCACAAGCATTGTGAAATTAAACATATTTGTAACGTGCACTTTCTCTTGTCTTTCTTTTCTATTTAACCAGACTGGGCCACAGCAATGCGTGGCGGGTACAGCTAGTCTATGTAAATAAAAATGTATATATTCGTTTGTTCAAAATCACTAATCTCCGAAAGTTCTTCACCGATTGCTTTGAAAATTTGACACAATGTTCCAAATGCATCCAAGCGGGTTTTTATATACTTACTATATAGATGTCACATCTGTGATGGGAAAAACATTCTTTTTATGAAAAACTGTGTTTTTCATGTGAGGGAAATCTTCGAAACCTCTTTACTGATTGCTTTGAAATTTTGACTCAACATTGCATTCGAATAGGTGCATGTTTTTATATACCTACTATATATATATGCCTAACCTGTGACAGTAAAAACATGTTTTTTTTTTTTTAACAGTGCTATCTGTTGGACCTAACAGCAAGCACATGCTCCTATCTCCGAAAGCTCTTCACTGATTGCTTTGAAATTTTGACACAACGTTCCATTCGCATATGCGGATGTTTTTATATGCATACTATTTAGATGCTATACCTGTGATGGGTAAAACATGCATTTTTTTGAAAAACCGTGCTATCTGTTGCAGTGTAAATGCAACACACACACTATACTAAATATGTTACGATTCCATTTTAATTTTTCCTATTGCATTGACAAATTGAATTTTCATAGATTTCGACTTAATTTCATTTTGATTTAATTATTTTGTGTGACACTGGGTTGGAATTCAGATGTGTTGTTTACCATATCGTTCATTTCGTGAGTATAGTTTATTATTTTTTATTTTTCCATTTTTTCAGTTCGATTTTTTAACTATTTTTCTTATTTTTCAGTGATGTGAACATCAGATCATTTGATGTTTCCAATTTTCTGATGGGAAAATCAGATCATTTGTGAATGCATAGGACGAGGGAGTGGGGAATGGTGGGGATGATGAGGGGATGGGAGTGGGAGATGGTGGGAACGAGGGGATGGGGGAATGGAAAATGGTGGGAGGACAGGGGAGCGAAGGTAGCAGTCTCCGTGGTGTAGTGGTAAGACACTCGCCTGGCGTTCCGCGAGCGCTATGTCATGGGTTCGTATCCTGGCCGGGGAGGATTTACTGGGCGCAAATTCTTAACTGTAGCCTCTGTTTAACGCAACAGTAAAATGTGTACTTGGATGAAAAAACGATTCTTCGCGGCAGGGGATCGTATTCCAGGGACCATAGGATTAAGGACTTGCCCGAAACGCTACGCGTACTAGTGGCTGTACAAGAATGTAACAACTCTTGTATATATCTCAAAAAAAAAAAAAAAAAAAAAAAAAAAAAGGATAGTGGGGAAGACAAGGGAACAGGGAAGTGGAGAATGGTGGGGAGGATGACAGGATGGAGGGGGGGGGGGAAACGGGGGGCGGACAAGGGGACGGGGGAGTTGGGTATGGTGGGGAGAACGAGGAGACAGGGGAGTGGGGAATGGTGAAGGCAAAGGGATGGGGGAATGGTGGGGAGGATGAGGGGACGGTAGAGTGGGGATTGGTTGGGAGGACGAGGGGATCGGGGAAGGGGGAATGGTGGGGAAGACATGGGGACAGGGGAAGGTTGCTGTGAATGCTGAGCCACAGCATCGCGTGGCCGGCTACAGCTAATCTATAAATAAAAATTTAATTGTTCGTTTTTTCAAAACCGCTTATTTCCGAAAGTTCTTCATCGAATGGCTTTGAAATTTTCACACAACGTTCGACTCCCCTCCGAGCAGGTTTTTATATTCATACTATATAAGTGTCAGGTCTGTGATGGGAAAAATACATGCTTTATTAGGAAAACATCTTTTTTTCATGTGTTTTTCATGTGAGGAAAATATTCGAAACCTCTTTACCAGTTTCTTTGAAATTTTGACACAACGTTGCATTCGAATAGGTGTGTGTTTTTATATTCCTACTATATGCATGCCTTACCTATGGCAGGAAAAAAAACATGCTTTTTTGAAAAACAGCAATATCTGTTGGACGCAAGAGCAACACACATTGAAATCTCCGAAAGTTCTTCACCGATTGCCTTGAAATTTTAACACAACTTTCCATTCGAATATGCGCATGTTTTTATATACCTACTATATAGATTCCACACCTGTGACAGGCAAAAACATGTTTTTTTTTTAAATAGCGCCATCTGTTACATGTAAGAGCAATACGTGCTATACTAAATATGTTACAATTCCATTTCAATGTTTTCAATTTCATTGATAAATAGAATTTTGATAGATTTTGATATATTTTCATTTCATTTTTTTTATTTTGTGTTACATTGTGTTGAAATTGAGCTGTGTTGTTTACCATACCGTTCATTTTGTGAGTATAGTCCATTTTTTTGTATGTCTTTCATTTCGGGTTTTAAACAGTTTTTCTTATATTTCAGTGATGGGAATATCAGATCATTTGATGTTCCCAATTTTCTGATGGAAACATCACATCATTTGGGAATGCATAGGATGAGGGAGTGGGGAATGGTGGGGAGGACGAGGGGACGGGAGTGGGGGGATGGTGAGGATGAAGAGAGGACTGGAGAAGGGGTAATGGTGGGAAGGATGAAGGGACGGGGGAGTTGGGGATGGTGGTGACGAGAGGACAGGGGAATGGAGAATGATGGGGAGGATAAGGGGACGGGGGAGTAGGGAATGGTTGAGAAGACGAGGGGATGGGGGGTGAGAAATGTTTGGGAGGACGAGGTGACGGGGGACAGGGGAAAGGTGGGGACGACTGGGAGACAGGAGGAAGGTTGCTGTGGCTCAGCAACACACATGCGTTGCTGAGCCACAACAACGCATAGCCGGGTACAGCTAGTAAAATATAAAAATCTGCTGCACACGAGAGACTGGTGAGGAAGGTGAGACACTAAACCCTCCAATACTCGTGATACTGGAGTGATTAAGCTTTATTAGCAGAATTAAAACAAGAACATAATTATTCATTTTACAAATGATCTTTTAATAACTCATTCAATAAAGATGAACAAAATATTTAAAACTGATAAAATGATTTCATTACAGAAAAAAAATTAAGGCCGATAAAGAATTTCACACATATTACCTTTAGGATAGTCTTTCATCCTACCCTCGCGAGACCCGGATTGTATTATGCAGCTTAGTTGCCATACCCGTACTATTGTATGGATGAAAATTATCTTGGGAGATTACAAAAGAAATGACAAAGATAAGCTTGACTATTAAGTGCCTCCTCTATGAAAGACGGTTAAGATAACCCAATTTACAATTTCTATGAAGGCGATGCATTAGAGGACATGAATGAAGTATATAAATTGATGCATGGTCGTGACATTGAGTTATAAAAAGGGTTCTCAAAGGGTTAATGAAAATTACAGCCCGAGGAAAATTTATTGCATTAGGTCATGAGGATACTGCAAAATACCATCATGAGGTTACGACAAAAATAAATAAGACTGACAAAAGAAATTGAAAGTTTACAGAGAAATATAACCGATTTGGTTATCGGAAAATGAAAGAACTGAGCAACGCAACACAGGGAGACTCAAATACAAGAGAACATATGAGACAGACAGACTTCCTATAATTGATTGTAGCAAAACAATTGAAAAAAATATAAAAAATAGATTCGCAGCTGAGTAGGACATATCGCTTCAGTCCACTAGTAATGTAAACATTGGTTGTAGTAACTAAATACATCCACAGTTAAGTAAAATAGCAATGCAGCGCACCTCAACAATTCTGAAAAAAATCCCTGTTTACACAAAACAAAATCTCACTTAGAATGCATTTATAAATACATGAGCACACATGGACACCCGTTCTAAAAAGGCAAAAAGTACACCATTTAAAAGCACACAGATTGCATACATAAATACACGGGCTGAAATACACACTCGTACCCAAGAGACCAAACACACACGCACACACACACATTACACGCAGAACTTCATTCAGAAACCTAAATGAGGAGGCTTTTAGGGCGCTTTACACTGCCTACGTGAGACCAGTCTTAGAGTATGCCGCCTCATCATGGAATCCACATCTGAAGAAGCATATTAGGAAACTGGAAAAGGTTCTGAGGTTTGCGACGAGGCTTGTCCCAGAGTTACGAGGGATTGGATATAAAGAGCTTCTGAGGGAACTGAACCTTACGACACTATAGAAAAGAAGGGAAAGAAGGAGATATGATAGGAACATATAAAATGCTCAGGGGAATTGACAAAGTGGAAATAGATGAAATGTTCACACGTAATAATAACAGAACGAGGGGACATGAGTGGAAACTGGAAACTCAGATGAGTCACAGAGATGTTAGGAAGCTTTCTTTTAGCGTGAGAATAGTGGAAAAATGGAATGCACTTGGGGAACAGGTTGTGGAAGCAAACTCTATTCATACTTTTAAAATTAGGTATGATAGGGAAATGGGACAGGAGTCATTGCTGTAAACAACCGATGGCTGGAAAGGCGGGATCCAAGAGTCAAAGCTTGATCCTGCAAGCACAAATAAGTGAGCACACACACACACACACCAACCACTTATACATGTAAGCAAACACATACCAAGCACATCTGCACACACACCCACACACACACACACACACACACACACACACACACACACACACACACACACACACACACACACACACACACACACACACATAGCGCGCAGGACTCGTAATTCTGTGGCGCGGGTTCGATTCCCGCACGAGGCAGAAACAAATGGGCAAAGTTTCTTTCACCCTAAGTGCCCCTGTTACCTAGCAGTAAATAGGTACCTGGGAGTTAGTCAGCTGTCACGGGCTGCTTCCTGGGGTGTGTGTGTGTGGTGTGAAAAAAAAAAAAAAAAAAAAGTAGTTAGTAAACAGTTGATTGACAGTTGAGAGGCGGGCCGAAAGAGCAAAGCTCAACCCCCGCAAAAACACAACTAGTAAACACAACTAGTAAACAAACACACACACATATATTACCTGTTGATTGACAGTTAAGAGGCGGGACCAAACAGCCTGAGCTCAACCCCCGCCCCCCACAAGCACATTTAGGTAAGTACAATTATGTGAGTACAGCACACCGCTCTGCTCGTAAGAAAAGGCTGGGATTTTGAGGTGATAGTTATTCAGGGCTGTGAAGGTTTCAGTGACTACATAAGAGGTACCATAACAGCTGGAGTACAAAAAATTATAGTCGTTAGTCATAAATAATCCACCACCAAATGACAGAAGACCCAGACAGGAATGTGATAGAAACAACATGGCCACCATTAACATAATAGAGCAACTTCTGTTGCTAGCATGAATGGAATCTGGACTACTAATCATGGTAGACTTCACCCACCGGAAGATAGATTGGGAGAACAGAGATTCACATGGAGGACCAGAAACATGGAGAGCTAAGCTGCTGGAAGTGGGAATGAGAAACTTTCTAAGCCAGCACATCAAGGACCCAACAAGAATGAGAGGAGATGAACCAGCCATGCTTGATCTGATATTTACCCTAAATGAGTGGGATATAAGGGAAGTTAAGATGGAAGCACCCTTGGGAATGAGTGAGCACAGTGTATTGAACTTTGAATACCTGGTAGAGCTAGGAATTATCTCCACAAAAAAAAACTAGGAAACAAAAGGCTGGCATACAGGAAGGAAAATTATGAGGAGATGAGAAGTTTCCTAAGAGAAATACCTTGGGACACAGACCTCAGAGCTAAGTCTGTACAAGATATGATGGACTATGTCGCCCAAAAGTGTCAGGAGGAAGTAAACAGGTACATACCGGCAAAAAGGGAAAAATCCGAGAAGCAAAAGAAGAATCCATGAAATAATAGGGCATTTATGGAAGCAAAGAAACTGAACAAAAGGGCGTGGAGGAACTTTCGGAATAACAGAATACCAGAAAGCAGAGAGAGATACCAGAGAACCAGGAATAAGTATAATAGGATGAGAAGTATAATAGGAAGCAGAGAAACATTTTGAAAATGATATAGCAAACAAAACCAAGACCGAACCAAAGCTACTCCAGTCACATCAGGAGGAAAACAACAGTGAAAGAACAGGTAGTGAAACTGAGAACAGGCGAGGGCAGGTATACAGAGAATGACAAACAGGTGTGTGAAGAACTCAACAAGAGGTTCCAGGAGGTCTTCACAATAGAACAAGGTGAGGTCACTGTGCTAGGAGAAAGGGGAAGTAAACCAGGCGGCCTTGGAAGGGTTCGAAATTACGAGAGAGGAAGTCAAGAGACACCTGCTGGATCTGGATGTTAGAAAGGCTGTTGGTCCAGACTGGATCTCGCCATGGATGCGGAAAGAGTATGCAGAGGCACTTTGCTTGCCACATGTTATAGTGTATAGTAGGTCACTGGAGACGGGAGACCTACCAGAAATATGGAAGACGGCTAACTGTGGTCCCAATATACAAAAAGGGCGACAGGCAAGAGGCACTGAGCTATAGGTCAGTGTCCATGACTTACATACCATGCAAGGTGATGGAGAAGATCGTGAGAAAAAACCTGGTAATACATCTGGAGAGAAGGGACTTCGTGACAAATCGCCAACATGGGTTCAGGGATGGTAAATTTTGCCTGACTGGCTTAATAGAATTCTACGACCAGGTGACAAAGATTAAGCAAGAGAGGGCTGGGCGGACTGCATTTTCTTGGAATGTCACAAAGCTTTTGACACAGTACCGCATAAGAGGCTGGTACACAAGCTGGAGAGACTGGCAGGTGTAGCTGGTATGGTACTCCAGTAGATAAGCGAGGACTAAAACAATAGTAAGCAGAGAGTTACGGCGAGGGGTGAGACCTCAGATTGGCGTGAAGTCACCAGTGGAGTCCCACAGGGTTCTGTACTCGGTCCTATCTTGTTTCTAATATATGTAAATGATCTCCCGGAGGGTATAGACTCATTTCTCTCAAAGTTTGCTGACGATACCAGAATTATGAGAAGAATTAAGACAGGAAGACTGCTTGAGGCTTCATGAAGACCTAGACAAGCTGAAGGAATGGTCGAACAAATGGTTGTTAAAGTTTAACCCAAACAAATGTAAAGTAATGAAGATAGGTGTAGGGAGCCGGAGGCTACAAACAAGGTATCATCTGCGAGATGAAATTTTTCAAGAGTCAGAGAGAGAAAATTACTTGGGGGTTGATATCACGCCAGACCTGTCCCTGCAGCCCATATCAAGAGGATAACATCAGCGACATATAACAGGCTGGCCAACATAAGAACGGCATACAGAAATTTATGTAAGGATTTATTCAAAACTTTGTATACCACATATGTCAGGCAAATCCTGGAGTATGCAGCCCCAGCATGGAGTCCATATCTAGTCAAGGATAAAACTAAACTGGAAAAGGTTCAAAGGTTTGCCACCAGATTAGTACCCGAACTGAGAGGCATGAGCTACGAAGAGAGACTACGGGAATTGAATCTCACTTCACTGGAAGACAGAAGAGTTATGGGGGACATGATCTTCACATTCAAGATTCTAAATAAATTGATAGGGGTAGATAAAGACAAGCTATTTAACACAAGGGGCACACGCACTAGGAGACACAGATGGGAACTGAGTGCCCAAATGAGCCACAGAGATATTAGAAAGACTTTTTTAGTGCCAGAGTGGTTGACAAATGGAATGCACTAGGAAGTGATGTGGTGGAGGCTGACTCCATACACAGTTTCAAGTGTAGATATGATAGAGCCCAATAGGCTCAGGAACCTGTACACCTGTTGATTGACGGTTGAGAGGTGGGACCAGAGAGCCAGAGCTCAACCCCCTGCAAGCTCAAATAGGTGAGTACGCACACACACACACACACACACACACACACACACACACACACACACACACACACACACACACACACACACACACACACACACACACACACTCCCCCGATCCCCACGATCCCTCGGCGGGATCCAAGAGTCAATGCTCGATCCTGCAAGCACATATAGGTGAGTACACACACACACACACACACACACACACACACACACACACACACACACACACACACACACACACACACACACACACACACACACACACACACACACACAAACACTCAGTTAAAATATAGATTTTATAGGTCCAATAGGCTCAGGAATCTGTTCATCGCTTGCTTGACAGTTAAGAGGCGGGACCAATGAGCCAAAGCTCAACCCCAGCAAGAGCAACTAAGTAAGTACACACACAGGCGCTGGTGGCTGAGTGAACAGCACTCTAGATACGCAGTCCTGTGGACTGGAGTTCGATTCCCGGTGCCGGAGGAAATAGATGGGCAGAGTTTCTTTCACCCTGATGCCCCTGTTACTTAGCAGTAAATAAGTACCTGGGAGTTAGACAGCTGTTACGGCGTGCTTCCTGCGCGTGTGTGTGTGTGTGTGTGTGTGTGTGTGTGTGTGTGTGTGTGTGTGTATGTGTATGTGTATGTGTATGTGGATGTGTAAGAGTGTGTGTGTGTGTGTGTGTGTGTGTGTGTGTGTGTGTGTGTGTGTGTGTGTGTGTGTGTGTGTGTGTGTACTCACCTATTTGTACTCACCTATTTGTGTCTGCAGGATCGAGCATTGACGCTTGGATCCCGCCTTTCGAGCATCGAATGTTTACAGCAATGACTCCGGTCCTATTTTCCTATCATACCTAATATTAAAATTATGAATTGTGTTTGCTTCCACAACCTATTCCTTAAGTGCATTCCATTTTTCCACTACTCTCATGCTTAAAGAAAACTTCCTAACATGTCTGTGACTCATCTGAGTTTCCAGCTTCCACCCATATCTCCTCGTTCTGTTACTCTTCCACGTGAACATTTCGTCTCTGTCCACTCTGGCAATCCCCCTGAGTATTTTACACGTTCCTATCATCTCCCCTCTCCCCCTTTTTTTTCTAGTGTCGTAAAGCACAGTTCCTTCAGGCGCTCCTCATACCCAATCCCTCGTAACTCTGGGACGAGTCTCGTTGCAAACCTCTGAACCTTTTCCAGTTTCCTTACATGCTTCTTCAGATGTGGACTCCATGATGAGGCGGCATACTCTAAGACAGGCCTCACGTAGGCAGTGTAAATCGCCCTAAATGCCTCCTTACTTAGGTTTCTGAGCGATGTTCTAACTTTTGCCACTGTAGAGTACGCTGCTGTCGTTATCCTATTTATATGTGTTTCAGGAGATAGATTAGGTGTTACGTCCACGCCCAGGTCTCTTTCTCGCGTCATCACAGGTAGGCAGTTCCCCTTCATTGTGTACTGTCCCTTTGGTCTCCTATCACCTAGTTCCATTTCCGTAATTTTACATTTGCTCGTGTTGAACTCCAGTAGCCATTTCTCTGACCCAGTTTCTCTGACTGGGGGTAGCCGGTCGGCCGAGCGGACAGTACCCTGGACATGTGATCCTGTGGTCCTGGGTTCGATCCCAGGCGCCAGCGAGAAACAATGGGCAGAGTTTCTTTCACCCTATGCCCCTGTTACCTAGCAGTAAAATAGGTACCTGGGTCATGGGCTGCTTCCTGGGGGTGGAGGCCTGGTCGAGGACCGGGCTGCGGGGACACTAAAGCCTCGAAATCATATCAAGATAACCATCTCTGCAACCTGTTCAGATCCTCTTGGAGGATCCTGCAATCCTCATCTGTCACAACTCTTTTCGTCAACTTTGCGTCATCCGCAAACATCGACATGTAAGACTCTACTCCTGTAAACATGTCGTTAACATATATTAGAAATAGAATTGGTCTCAGCACCGATCCTTGAGGTAGTCCACTCGTTACTGTTCGCCAGTCCGACTTCTCTTCCCTTACCGTAACTCTTTTGGCTCCTTCTTGTTAGGTAGTTCCTTATCTATGCTAGGGCCTTTCCTCCCACCCCGGCCTGCCTCTCGAGTTTGAACAGCAGTCTCATGTGCGGTACTGTATCAAAGGCTTTTTGGCAGTCCAGAAATATGCAGTCTGCCCAACCATCTCTGTCCTGTCTTATCCTCATTATTTTATCATAGAATTCCAAAAGGTTACTTACGCACGATTTCCCTTTCCAGAACCCATGTTGATGTTTGTTCACAAACCTAACGTTCTCCAGGTGTGCAACCAATTGTAGCCTAATTATTCTTTCAAGTATTTTACATGGGATGCTTGTCAGTTATACAGGTCTATAGTTAAGTGCCTCCTCCCTATCACCTTTCATGAAAATCGGTACGACATTTGTCTTCTTCCAGCAACTGGGCAATTCTTCCAACATAAGTGACTCATTAAAGATCATTGCGAGAGGCATGCTGAGGGCCTGCGCTGCCTCATTTAGTATCCACGGTGATACAAGATGATGTGGTGTACAAGATTCTGAATGATTCCTTACACAGGTTCCTGAACGCTGCTCTGATGTTAGCCGGCCTCGCATATGCCGCAGACGTTATTCTTTTTATGTGGGCTTCAGGAGACAGGTTTGGTGTGATATCAACTCCTAGATCTTTCTCTCTGTTTGTTTCATTAAGTACTTCACCTCATATTTTGTATTCTGTGTCTGGCCTCCTATTTCCACTGCCTAGTTTCATTACTTTGCATTTACTCGGGTTGAACTTCAACAGCCATTTGTTGGACCATTCATTCAGTCTGTCTAGGTCATCTTGTAGCCTCCTACTATCGTCCTCAGTTTCAATCCTCCTCATAATTTTTGCATCATAGGGAAACATTGAGAGAAACGATTCTATACCCTCTGGGAGATCATTTACGTATATCAGAAACGGTATAGGTCCAAGGACTGACCCCTGCGGGACTCCGCTCGTAACGTCTCGCCAATCTGAGACCTCACCCCTCACACTGACTCGTTGTCTCCTGTTGCTTAGGTACTCCTGTATCCAACGGAGTTCCTTCCCTTTCACTCCAGCCTGCATCTCCAACTTTTTCACTAGCCTCTTGTGTGGCACTGTATCAAAGGCTTTCTGACAATCCAAAAATATACAGTCTGCCCACCCTTCTCTTTCTTGCCTTATTTTTGTTGCCTGGTCATAGAATTCAAGTAACCCTGTCAGGCAGGACCTGCAATCCCTGAACCCATGTTGGTGCTGTGTTACAAAGTTCTTTCGCTCCAGGTGCTCCACTAGCTTTCTTCGCACAATCTTCTCCATCAGCTTGCATGGTATGCAGGTTAGGGACACTGGCCTGTCATTCAGTGTCTCCTGTCTATCCCCTTTCTTGTATATCGGGACTACGTTAGCTGCTTTCCAAATTTCTGGCAGTTCCCCTATTGCCAGTGATTTGTTATACACTATGGAGAGTGGAAGGCACAGTTCTTCTGCTCCTTCCTTTAGTATCCAAGGAGAGATTCCATCTGGGCCTATAGCCTTTGTCACATCCAACTCTAGTAAACACTTCCTTACTTCCCCGCTGGTAATCTCAAACTCCTCCAGTGGTTCCTGGTTAGCTATTCCCTCTCTTATCTCTGGGATTTCTCCTTGTTCTAAGGTGAAGACCTCTTGGAATTTCTTATTCAGTTCCTCACACACTTCCTTGTCGTTTGTAGTGAATCCTTCTGCCCCTATCCTTAATTTCATAACCTGTTCCTTTACTGTTGTTTTTCTCCTGATGTGGCTATGCAGCAATTTAGGCTGTCTTTGCCTTGCTTGCGATGTCATTTTCGTATTGTCTTTCTGCCTCTCTTCTCATCCTGACATATTCATTCCTGGCACTCTGGTATCTTTCTCTGCTCTCCAGTGTCCTGTTATTCCTATAGTTTCTCCATGCCCTTTTACTTTGCTGCTTAGCTAGCCCACATCTCTGATTAAATCATGGGTTTCTCATCTTCATTTCACTGTTTTCCTTTTGGACTGGGACAAACTTGTTTGCTGCGTCCTTGCATTTTTGCGTGATGTAATCCATCATATCTTGGGCCGTCTTTTCCCTGAGCTCTGTTTCCCATGCTATATCTGTTAGGAATATTCTTATCTCCTCATTGTTTGACTTTCGGTATGCTAACCTTTTGGTTTCGGTATCCCTCCTCGAGTTCAATAACCCTTCTTCAATCAGGTACTCAAACACCAGTACACTGTGGTCGCTCATTCCTACTGGGTCCTCAAAACCGATTTCTCTTGAGTCGTTCAGGGTGAAGACCAGGTCGAGTCTCGCTGGTTCATCATTTCCTCTCATCCTTGTGGGTTCTCTGACATGCTGGGTTAAGAAGTTTCTAGTCACCACCTCCAGTATTTTGGCACTCCACGTATCCTCGCCTCCATGCGGTTCCTTGTTCTCCCAATCAATCCTTCCGTGATTGAAGTCCCTCATGATGAGCAGGTGGTATCTATTTCTACAGGAAGCAGAGGCTGCTCTCTCAATTATAGTGTTAACTGTCATGTTGTTGTTTTCGTACTCTTGACTGGGTCTTCTGCCATGTGTGTACTCACCTAGTTGTACTCACCTAGTTGTGCTTGCGGGGGTTGATCTCTGGCTCTTTGGTCCCGCCTCTCAACCGTCAATCAACAGGTGTACAGGTTCCTGAGCCTATTGGGCTCTATCATATCTACACTTGAAACTATGTCGTAGGGTGTGTGTGTGTGTATGTGTGTGTGTGTGTGTGTGTGTGTACTCACCTAATTGCACTCACCTAATTGTGCTTGCGGGGGTTGAGCTCTGGCTCTTTGGTCCCGCCTCTCAACCGTCAATCAACAGGTGTACATGTTCCCGAGCCTATTGGGCTCTATCATATCTACACTTGAAACTATGTCAGCCTCCACCACATCACATCCTAATGCATTCCATTTGTCAACCACTCTGACACTAAAAAAGTTTTTTCTAATATCTCTGGGCACTCAGTTTCCACCTTTGTCCCCTAGTGCGTGTGCCCCTTGTGTTAAATAGACTGTCAATATCTACCCTATCAATTCCCTTGAGAATCTTGAATGTGGTGATCATGTCCCCCGTAACTCTTCTGTCTTCCAGTGGAGTGAGGTTTAATTCCCGTAGTCTCTCCTCGTAGCTCATACCTCTCAGCTCGGGTACTAGTCTAGTGGCAAACCTTTGAAACTTTTCCAGTTTGGTCTTATCCTTGACTAGATATGGACTCCATGCTGGGGCAGCATACTCCACGATTGGCCTAACATATGTGGTATACAAAGTTCTGAATTTCTGTGTGTACTCACCTATTTTGTACTCACCTATTTGTGCTTGCAGGGGTTGAGCTTTGACTCTTTCGTCCCGCCTCTCAACAGATCAATCAACTAGTGTACAGGTTCCTGAGCCTAATGGGCTCTATCATATCTACATTTAAAACTGTGTATGGAGTCAGCCTCCACCACATCACTGCTTAATGCATTCCATCCGTTAACTACTCTGACACTGAAAAAGTTGCTTCTTACGTCCCTGTGGCTCATGTGGGTACTCAGTTTACACCTGTGTCCCCTTGTTCGCGTCCCGCCAGTGTTGCATAGTTTTTCCTTGTTTACCCTGTCGATTCCCCCCAAGATTTTGTAGGTTGTGATCATGTCCCCCCTTACTCTTCTGTCTTCCAGTGTCGTAGGGTGCATTTCCCGCAGCCTT
>NC_091213.1:17823953-17839106 GCF_040958095.1 Procambarus clarkii | reverse complement strand
ACAACACACACAGCGGTGCTCGACCATACACAGCGGTGCTCGACCACACACAGCGGTGTTTGACCACACACAGCGGTGCTCGACCACACAGAGCGGTGCTCGACCATACACAGCGGTGCTCGACCATACACAGCGGTGCTCGAACAACACACACAGCGGTGCTTGACCACACAAAGCGGTGTTCGACCACACACAGCGGTGCTCGACCACACACAGCGGGTCATACATGGAGATGACTGTTCGCACATGGAGGGAAATCACTGAGGAACTGAAAGACATGAGAAGAGTCATAAATAAACTGCAGAATGAACTAAAGGCAGCGCAAGAGGATGTAACAAACCTAAAAAAGGACATCCTCAGACTGTGACCCATTGGAACCAACCCCCAGGTACCAGGAGATGCAGCAATGGCAGGGATCCCTACAATGGGTGTCACCTTTGCTGAAATGATGAAGAGCCCAGGAGCAATATCCACAGTCAAGGAAGTTCTAATAACCTCACAGTAACCTCACAGGAGGCAGCTAGATGCACGAGCCAGTTACTGAAAAGGAAAAGAGCTGTAGTAGTGATAGGTGTTAAGGAACAAGAGGGTTCCACAAGGGAAGAATGGAGGTCTAAGGACAAAGCTGCAGTGGCAGGGATACTAAAGAAGATAGGTCTGGAAGGGGCTGAAACAGACATAGAAAAGTTTTTCCGGAATGGCCAGTACAACAAAGACAAAGACCGGTTGATCAAGGTAGTGCTAAAAAACTAGTGGATCAAAGAGGACATCCTAGTAAAAAAGAGCAAACTGAAATATGTAACGAATTACAGACAGGTATTCCTTCAGAGCGACATGACCAGGAAAGAGATAATACATGCAGCAGATCCTAGGAAAAGGCACAGGCAGAGGGAAGGGAGCCAGGGAACCTCAACCCCCAACCCAGCAATCCCAGGGGGGGGGGGAGTGTGGAACCCCAACCCAGCTACTCGGGAACCCCAGAGGGGACTGCAACATCCCAACTCACCACCCCTGGGAAGTTCCACCATTCCACCCAATTCCACCCTCCCTCCCTACGTCGAGTACCCCCTTCACACCCACCCCCTGGTCTTCCTCCTGCTCAAGCCGGCCCAGACACGAACTAAGTCCTCCATCCCCCACCCCAGTTTTAAGCCATCCTCCCCCTGCCCCTCCTTCCCCACCCCCACCCCCACCTCCCTCAGAACCCCTGGTAACTACCCCACAGGAGGATGAGCCTACCCAAGCAGCAATGCCCATGGAACAGCTTCCTGCACTAGTGGTTAGGATGGGTAAAAATGGATATAGGAAAGTGAGCTTCAAGGTAATGTACTCAAACATCGATGGCATTACAAACAAAGCAAGTGAACTGGCAGAAATGGCGCAGGAAGAAAACCCAGATGTAATAGGACTCACAGAAACAAAATTGTCAGGAGTCATTACAAATGCTGTGTTTCCAAAGGACTTTTATATAGTAAGGAAAGAGAGATATGGGAGAGGAGGAGGAGAAGGAGTGGCTCTGCTGATAAGTAATGACTGGAGCTTTGAAGAGATGGAAATTCCGGGCTGCGACGGATTCAGAGATTACATAACAGGAACTATGACAATGAGTGGTCCTAAGATAATAGTGGCAGTCATTTAAAATCCTCCATTAAATGACAGAAGACCCAGACAAGAGTTCGACAGAAACAACATGGCTACCATTAACATAATAGAGAGAGCAGCTTCACTTACATGCAGGAATGGATCCAGACTCTTAATCATGGGAGGTTTCAACCATGGAAAGATAGACTGGGAGAATGGGGTCCCACATGGAGGTGAAGACACATGGAGATCTAAACTTTTGGAAGTGAGTACAAGGAACTTTCTGAGCCAACATGTCAAGGGACCCACATGAATGAGAGGAAATGACGAACCAGCTAGACTCGACCTGATATTCACCTTAAATGACTCAGAAATAAGGGAAGTCAAATATGAAGCCCCCCATAGGAATGAGTGACCACAGTGTATTGATATTAGAGTATCTGGTAGAAGTAGGGATAACCTATCCAAGGATGGGATTGGAAGGAAAAAGACTAAATTACCGAAGAGGAATATATGACGAGATGAGGAACTTCCTAATGGGAATACCATGGGAAACAGAACTCAGGGAAATGACTGTGCAGGATATGATGGATTATGTCACTCACAAGTGTCAGGAGGCTGCAGACAGGTTTATCCCAGTCCAAAAAGTGAGAAATGAAAAAGAAGAATCCGTGGTTCAACCAGGAATGTGTGCCAGTGAAGCAATTGAGTAAAAGAACATGGCAAAACTACAGGAACAACAGAACACCAGAGAGCAGGGAGAGATACCAGATGGCCAGAAATGTGTACATCAGAGTGAGGAGAGAAGCAGAGAGGCAGTACGAAAGTGACATCGCAAGTAAAGCAAAAACCCAACCAAAACTGCTCCACAGCCACATCAGGAGGAAGGCAGAAGTGAAGGAACAAGTGATCATACTGAGAAAAGGGGAGAACAGATACACAGAGAACGACAAAGAGGTGTGTGAAGAACTCAAGGAGAGATTCCAGGCGGTCTTCACAATAGAACAAGGAGAGGTCCCTGCACTAAATGAGGAGGCAAACCGAACAACCTTGGAGGAATTTTACCTCACCAGTGATGAGGTCAAAAGGAATCTGTTGGAGCTGAATGTGTCAAAGGCTGTTGGGCCTGACAGAATCTCAGCTTGGATTCTAAAAGAAGGTGCAGAAGCACTAGGTGTTTCACTCTCTATGGTGTATAACAGGTCACTTGAAACGGGAGACCTTCTGGAAAGCTGGAAGACAGCTAATGTAGTCCCAGTTTACAAAAAAGGGTGACAGGCAAGAGGCACTGAACTACAGGCCAGTTTCCCTAACTTGTATGCCATGCAATGTGATGGAAAAGATTGTGAGGAAAAGGCTCGTAGAGCATCTGGAGGGAAACAGCTTTGTAACACACCACCAGCATGGGTTCATCGATGGTAAATCGGGCCTCACAAGCCTAATAGAATTCTCTGACCAAGCAACACAAATTAGGCAGGAAAGAGAAGGGTGGGTAGACTGCATTTTCTTGGACTGTCAGAAAGCCTTTGACACAGTACCTCTCAAAAGGCTGTTACAAAAGTGGGAGAAGCAGGCAGGAGTAAAAGGGAAGGTGCTCCAGTGGATAAGGGAGTATCTAAGCAATAGGAAACAGCGAGTAACGGTGAGGGGGGAGGCATCAGAGTGGCGAGATGTCACCAGCGGGGTTCCACGGGACTCAGTACTCGGACCCATCCTGTTTCTAGTATATGTAAACGACCTTCCAGAGGGTATAGACTCATTCCTCTCAATGTTTGCTGATGATGCAAAAATTATGAGAAGAATCAAAACAGATGAATATAGACAGAGACTACAGGACGAAGTGGACAAACTGGAGGAATGGTCTAGAAAATGGCTGCTAAAGTTCAACTCAGGAAAGTGTAAAGTAATGAAATTAGGCGAAGGGAGAAGAAGGCTGAACACACGGTACAATCTGGGAGGTGAAATCCTGCAAGAGTCAAATAGAGAGAAAGATCTGGGGGTCGATATCACACCGAACCTGTCCCCAGAGGCCCACCTCAAAATAATAACATCAGCGGCATATGCTAGACTAACCAACATAAGAACTGCCTTTAGAAACTTGTGAAAGGAATCATTCAGGACCCTGTATACCACTTATGTAAGACCAATCCTGGAGTATGCAACTCCAGCCTGGAGTCCATACCTAGTTAAACACAAGACAAAGTTAGAGAAGATTCAGCGGTATGCCACCAGGCTCGTCCCGGAACTGAGAGGAATGAGCTACGAGGAAAGGCTAAAAGTGCTGAACCTCACATCCCTGAAAACAGAAGAGTAAGGGGAGACATGATAACCACTTACAAAATTCTCAGGGGAATTGACAGGGTGGACAAAGACAAACTCTTCAGCACGGGTGGGACACGAACAAGGGGACACAGGTGGAAACTTAGTACCCAGATGAATCACAGAGACGATAGTAAGATTTTTTTCAGTGTCAGAGTAGTTAATAAATGGAATGCACTAGGAAGTGATGTGGTGGAGGCTGACTCCATACACAGTTTCAAATGTAGATATGATAGAGCCCAGTAGGCTCAGGAATCTGTACACCTGTTGATTGACAGTTGAGAGGCGGGACCAAAGAGCCAAAGCTTCCCCCGTAAGCACAATTAGATGAGTACACACTGCAGTGCTCGACCACACACACTGCAGTACTTGACCATACACAGCAGTGCTCGACCATACACATCGGTGCTCGACCATACACATCGGTGCTCGACCACACACAGCAGTGCTCGACGACACACAGCAGTACTCGATCACACACAGCAGTGCTCGATCACACACAGCGGTGCTCGACCACTCACAGCAGTGCTTGACCACACACAACAGTGCTCGACCACACACACAGCAGTACTCGACCACACACAACAGTGCTCGATCACACACAACGGTGCCCGACCACACACAACAGTCCTCGACCACACACACAGCAGTACTCGACCACACTCAGCACTGCTCGACCACATACAACAGTGCTCGACCACACACAGCGGTGCTCGACCACACACAACAGTGCTCGACCACACACACAGCATTACTCGACCACACACAACAGTGCTCGACCACACACACAGCAGTACTCGACCACACTCAGCACTGATCGACCACATACAACAGTGCTCGACCACACACAACAGTGCTCGATCACACACAACGGTGCCCGACCACACACAACAGTGCTCGACCACACACAAAGCAGTACTCGACCACACACAGCGGTGCTCGCTCACACGCAGTGGTACTCGACCACACACAGCAGTGCTCCACTACACACAGCGGTGCTCGACCACACACAGAAGTGCTCGGCCACACACAGCAGTGCTCGACCACACACAACGGTGCTCGACCACACACAGCAGTAATCGACCACACACAACGGTGCTCGACCACACACAGCAGTGCTCGACCACTCAAAGCGGTGCTCGACCACACACAGCAGTGCTCGTCCACATACAGCGGTGCTCGACCACACACAGCAGTGCTCGACCACTCAAAGCGGTGCTCGTCCACACACAGTGGTGCTCGACCACACACAGCAGTGCTCGACCACTCAAAGCGGTGCTCGACCACACAAAGCGGTGTTCGACCACACTCAGCAGTGCTCGACCACACACAGCAGTGCTCGACCACACACACCAGTGCTCGACCACACACAGCAGTGCTCGACCACACACAACGGTGCTCGACCACACACAGCAATGCTCGACCACTCAAAGCGGTGCTCGTCCACACACAGTGGTGCTCGTCCACATACAGCGGTGCTCGACCACACACAGCAGTGCTCGACCACTCAAAGCGGTGCTCGTCCACACACAGTGGTGCTCGACCACACACAGCAGTGCTCGACCACTCAAAGCGGTGCTCGACCACACAAAGCGGTGTTCGACCACACTCAGCAGTGCTCGACCACACACAGCAGTGCTCGACCACACACACCAGTGCTCGACCACACACAGCAGTGCTCGACCACACACAGTGGTGCTCGACCACACACAGCAATGCTCGACCACTCAAAGCGGTGCTCGTCCACACACAGTGGTGCTCGACCACACACAGTGGTGCTCGACCACACACAGCGGTGCTCGACCACACAAAGCGGTGTTCGACCACACTCAGCAGTGCTCGACCACACACAGCAGTGCTCGACCACACACACCAGTGCTCGACCACACACAGCAGTGCTCGACCACACACAGTGGTGCTCGACCACACACAGCAGTGCTCGACAACACACACCAGTGCTCGACCACACACAGCAGTGCTCGACCACACACAGCGGGGCTCCACCACACACACAGCAGTAATCTACCACACACAGTATTGCTCGACCACACACAGCGGTGCTCGACCACACACAGTATTGCTCGACCACACATAGCGGTGTTCGACCACACACAGCATTGCTCGACCACACACAGCTGTGCTCGACCACACACAGTATTGCTCGACCACACACAGCTGTGCTCGACCACACACAGCTGTGCTCGACCACACACAGCTGTGCTCGACCACACACAGCAGTGCTCGACCACACAGCGGTGCTCGACCACACACACAGTATTGCTCGACCACACACAGCGGTGCTCGACCACACACAGCGGTGCTCGACCACACACAGCAGTGCTCGACCACACACACCAGTGCTCGACCACACACAGCAGTGCTCGACCACACACAGCGGTGCTCGACCACACACAGCAGTGCTCGACCACACACAGCGGTGCTCGACCACACACACAGCAGTAATCTACCACACACAGTATTGCTCGACCACACACAGCTGTGCTCGACCACACACAGCTGTGCTCAACCACACACAGCTGTGCTCGACCACACACAGCTGTGCTTGACCACACACAGTATTGCTCGACCACACACAGCTGTGCTCGACCACACACAGCTGTGCTCGACCACACACAGCTGTGCTCGACCACACACAGTATTGCTCGACCACACATAGCGGTGCTCGACCACACATAGCGGTGCTCGACCACACACAGCTGTGCTCGACCAAACACAGCTGTGCTCGACCACACACAGTTAAGCTCGACCACACACAGCAGTGCTCGACCACACACTGCAGTACTCGACCACACACATCGGTGCTCGACCACACACATCGGTGCTCGACCATACACATCGGTGCTCGACCATACACATCGGTGCTCGACTACACACAGCTGTGCTCGACCACACACACAGCTGTGCTCGACCCGGCTTTACACCGGCTCAAAAGAGCCGTCATCAATTTGAATTAACCGCTGAACCACAAGTTATATTGAAAGGAATTGAGATTAGTTTTATTATTATAATTTTGAATATAATTAGGCCTATAAAAAGGTGACTGTCGACGTTTTGGTTTTCTGGGCAACAATTTGTTTTATTTGTACTTCAGCAGATAAAACAAATTTTAGTTTTTTCACTATTGAAGTGAAACTCAAATGCTGGAAGAGAGAAAAACTCTATTTAAGGCCTTGAATTTTGTGCCAGCGGAGAATACTGAATACTGGACTGGGTTGAATTGTACTGATTCCCTGATGCTGGTTGACTGACGCTGAGTAATACAATGCTATAGCTTGTCCCATTAACAAATGGCCAAATAATTGGATAATCCAGTAACAATAACCCCCGTTTATGAACGAAACACATTTGACATTACTATCCACTGATTCCGCAACTCGTCCTTGGGCCCGGCACGTTAAAGCTGTGGTCGTCCTACTGGAAACATATATATAAATATATATTGGTGTATACTGGCAGCAGGTTTTCTTTCAAACATGTTTCATTGAATATGACCGCATATTCTGTATTTATTATTTTCTGGTTTAGGGCTTCTATCCCTCTATCTATTTTCTTAGCATCAGGGCTTAATTGGAATAGGAGTTCTCCAAAACTCATTTTCGTACTTTTAAGGTGAAGAAAAGAAGTGATTTACTATAGAGTGTATTTCACTTATTTGTATAATTTGCACGACGTTTCGAACCTCCATGGTTCATTCTCAAGTGAACAGATCTTACAATACTAGTTGATTTTATACCCGCATTAGGTCAGGTGATAATACAATGAAGGTGAAAAACATGGGGGGATACATAAGGGATAAACATAGGGGCTGCAGAAGGCTTATTGGCCCATACGAGGCATCTCCTATCTAAACACAAAGATTAATCCAGTGTAATTGGCCTGTTATGTTGGACATTGTCTTCTGTGTTGGCATCGATATGTTCTTGTCTTGTCCTTACTCTCATGGTGGGTAGAGTAAATAGTTCCGTGATTTGGGTGTTCATGGTAGGTCGCTCTATTCTTATGTGAATTGCCTCAAGAATTTGTAATCTTCTTGAATCTTGGGTTTTGTCTATTATGCAAGTATTCTTGTTCAACATTTCTCTTGTTAGAGTAATGTCATGGGCTTGTCTCATGTGATTCCTAGGGGCACCAGATTGAAGATGGCATGTCAAACGCCTCGTCAGCTTGGTCGACGTCATACCTATGTACTTACATTGAAGGTTACATCCTTCGTGGGGGCAAGTGTACATGTATACAACGCTTGACTGCTGTAGAGGGTTCTCCGTCGGCTTCGGGCTGTTTTTGATAAGGAGTTCGGAAGTCTTCTTGGTTTTGTAGAATATTATCAGGTTTATGTTTTGGTTAGGAGTAGTGCTTTTTACTCCTTTGCGGATTATTTCTTTCATTATTCTTTCCTCTTTTATATGTTCACTGTGCATGGTTGATTTGTAATATAATTTTATTGGGGGTGTTGTGGTTTCTGTTCTCGGTTCTGAATTATACCAACGGTCCAAGTGTCTTCTTATCTAAACCAAAGATGCATCAAAAACGCCTGGAAATCGAAATGCTTCTGGACGATATCCATAAGCTAGAAGACAACAAAAAAGTCATCACCACTGACACACTTCAAGCTGAACTACTTGCAGAAGCAGGGAAAAAACGAGGAACATATTCATCTACAATCTTAACCCCACGACTCAAAGAAGCAGCGAAACAACTAAAAAATCTGAAAGACGTAACAATAAGAAAAGCCGACAAAACAGCAGCATATGTATTGATTCCTACCCATGAATACATGAACAAAATTAGCGACATCCTAAGTGACGACTCCAAATTTCAACGAATCACGAGGAACCCCGTAGAAGACCTTAAGCGGAAAGTAAACAAAACAATTACAGCAATCAACGCAAAGAAAGGTAGTGTGCATTTCAATAAACTTCAAGGCGACTATGGCTTAGGATATGCCTACGGCAATGTGAAGACGCATAAACCAGGTAACCCACTACGCCCTATAATCAGCCAAATACCAACCCCAACTTATCACCTGGCAAAGAAACTCAATGAACTCCTAACTCCATACACTCCAAGTAAGTTTAGTCTACAATCATCAGCAGATTTCCTAGAATTGATCAAATCTACCCAGCCCGATGGAATCATCGCTTCCCTGGACGTTGAATCCCTCTTTACCAACGTCCCAGTCGACACAACCATAGGAATGATACTGGACAGAGTATACAGAGACGAGAGCACCCCCAAATTAGACATACCTGAGCCACACTTGAAAAGTCTTCTCGAAGCATGTACAAAGGAAGCCCCTTTCATCAGTCCACAAGGAGACATGTATTTACAAATAGACGGAGTAGCAATGGGCTCCCCCTTAGGAGTTTTATTTGCTAATTTTTATATGGGAACCATCGAAGATAGGGTCTTCAGTAACAGACAAAAACCAACTGTATACTGCCGTTATGTAGATGACATATTCGTAATAGTAAAAGACTCAGATGAACTAATTGACCTAAAAAGACACCTAGAGAGAGAGTCAGTACTCCGATTTACACATGAAAATAGTGAAAATAACAGTCTGCCATTCTTGGATGTACTAATAACAAAAACAGGAACCTCTTTAAGCACCAACGTATATACCAAGCCCACCAACATAGGATTATGCCTGAACGGTAGAAGTGAGTGCCCCCAAAGATACACAGCCAGTGTTCTCAATGCTTATATTCGTCGAGCGCTTACCCACTGCTCTGAATGGAGCAACGTGAGTAGAGAGTTTGAAAGAGTAACTCAGGTATTGGTGAACAACGGATATAGCAACGCGGAAATAAACGCTGCTATAAGAAGACACTTGGACCGTTGGTATAATTCAGAACCTAGAACAGAAACCACAATACCCCCAATAAAATTATATTTCAAATCAACCATGCACAGTGAACATATAAAAGAGGAAAGAATAATGAAAGAAATAATCCGTAAAGGAGTAAAAAGCACTACTCCTAACCAAAACATAAACCTGATAATATTCTACAAAACCAAGAAGACTTCCGAACTCCTTATCAAAAACAGCCCGAAGCCGACGGAGAACCCTCTACAGCAGTCAAGCGTTGTATACATGTACACTTGCCCCCACGAAGGATGTAACCTTCAATGTAAGTACATAGGTATGACGTCGACCAAGCTGACGAGGCGTTTGACATGCCATCTTCAATCTGGTGCCCCTAGGAATCACATGAGACAAGCCCATGACATTACTCTAACAAGAGAAATGTTGAACAAGAATACTTGCATAATAGACAAAACCCAAGATTCAAGAAGATTACAAATTCTTGAGGCAATTCACATAAGAATAGAGCGACCTACCATGAACACCCAAATCACGGAACTATTTACTCTACCCACCATGAGAGTAAGGACAAGACAAGAACATATCGATGCCAACACAGAAGACAATGTCCAACATAACAGGCCAATTACACTGGATTAATCTTTGTGTTTAGATAGGAGATGCCTCGTATGGGCCAATAAGCCTTCTGCATCCCCTATGTTTATCCCTTATGTATCCCCCCATGTTTTTCACCTTCATTGTATTATCACCTGACCTAATGCGGGTATAAAATCAACTAGTATTGTAAGATCTGTTCACTTGAGAATGAACCATGGAGGTTCGAAACGTCGTGCAAATTATACAAATAAGTGTAATACACTCTATAGTAAAACACTTCTTTTCTTCACCTTAAAAGTACGAAAATGAGTTTTGGAGAACTCCTATTCCAATTAAGCCCTGATGCTAAGAAAATAGTTAGAGGGATAGAAGCCCTAAACCAGAAAATAATAAATACAGAATATGCGGTCATATTCAATGAAACATGTTTGAAAGAAAACCTGCTGCCAGTATACACCAATATAAACCCACATGACCCAGCAGTCCGCAATACAGAGTTTACCTATAGGTATAGGCAAGAGCTCATTCGGCATCAACTAAACAAGAAGAAGGAAGCCCTCCAAACCTTTATAGGGCAGGCGGAGCATCTGTTAAACAAATGGACCCAGTACGACATCCCTATCCAACTCAAGCAAACCATCAACAGTGAACTATTTAACCTGAAACAACAACATAAAACTCTTGTAGAAACAAAGACACTCCGTAAGTTAACATCCCTAAACGGTGGACAGCTAAAAATCCCTCGTCCTAAAGATGGCTACTTTAACCTGACTTCTTATGATCTTACCCAGGACCAACGAGACCTCTTAAATCTTGGTCTAAATTGTCAATTCTTATCTAAACCAAAGATGCATCAAAAACGCCTGGAAATCGAAATGCTTCTGGACGATATCCATAAGCTAGAAGACAAGAAAAAAGTCATCACCACTGACACACTTCATGCTGAACTACTTGCAGAAGCAGGGAAAAAACGAGGAACATATTCATCTACAATCTTAACCCCACGACTCAAAGAAGCAGCGAAACAACTAAAAAATCTGAAAGACGTAACAATAAGAAAAGCCGGCAAAACAGCAGCATATGTATTGATTCCTACCCATGAATACATGAACAAAATTAGCGACATCCTAAGTGATGACTTCAAATTTCAACGAATCACGAGGAACCCCGTAGAAGACCTTAAGCGGAAAGTAAACAAAACAATTACAGCAATCAACGCAAAGAAAGGTAGTGTGCATTTCAATAAACTTCAAGGCGACTATGGCTTAGGATATGCCTACGGCAATGTGAAGACGCATAAACCAGGTAACCCACTACGCCCTATAATCAGCCAAATACCAACCCCAACTTATCACCTGGCAAAGAAACTCAATGAACTCCTAACTCCATACACTCCAAGTAAGTTTAGTCTACAATCATCAGCAGATTTCCTAGAATTGATCAAATCTACCCAGCCCGATGGAATCATCGCTTCCCTGGACGTTGAATCCCTTTTTACCAACGTCCCAGTCGACACAACCATAGGAATGATACTGGACAGAGTATACAGAGACGAGAGCACCCCCAAATTAGACATACCTGAGCCACACTTGAAAAGTCTTCTCGAAGCATGTACAAAGGAAGCCCCTTTCATCAGTCCACAAGGAGACATGTATTTACAAATAGACGGAGTAGCAATGGGCTCCCCCTTAGGAGTTTTATTTGCTAATTTTTATATGGGAACCATCGAAGATAGGGTCTTCAGTAGCAGACAAAAACCAACTGTATACTGCCGTTATGTAGATGACATATTCGTAATAGTAAAAGACTCAGATGAACTAATTGACCTAAAAAGACACCTAGAGAGAGAGTCAGTACTCCGATTTACACATGAAAATAGTGAAAATAACAGTCTGCCATTCTTGGATGTACTAATAACAAAAACAGGAACCTCTTTAAGCACCAACGTATATACCAAGCCCACCAACATAGGATTATGCCTGAACGGTAGAAGTGAGTGCCCCCAAAGATACAAAGCCAGTGTTCTCAATGCTTATATTCGTCGAGCGCTTACCCACTGCTCTGAATGGAGCAACGTGAGTAGAGAGTTTGAAAGAGTAACTCAGGTATTGGTGAACAACGGATATAGCAACGCGGAAATAAACGCTGCTATAAGAAGACACTTGGACCGTTGGTATAATTCAGAACCTAGAACAGAAACCACAACACCCCCAATAAAATTATATTACAAATCAACCATGCACAGTGAACATATAAAAGAGGAAAGAATAATGAAAGAAATAATCCGTAAAGGAGTAAAAAGCACTACTCCTAACCAAAACATAAACCTGATAATATTCTACAAAACCAAGAAGACTTCCGAACTCCTTATCAAAAACAGCCCGAAGCCGACGGAGAACCCTCTACAGCAGTCAAGCGTTGTATACATGTACACTTGCCCCCACGAAGGATGTAACCTTCAATGTAAGTACATAGGTATGACGTCGACCAAGCTGACGAGGCGTTTGACATGCCATCTTCAATCTGGTGCCCCTAGGAATCACATGAGACAAGCCCATGACATTACTCTAACAAGAGAAATGTTGAACAAGAATACTTGCATAATAGACAAAACCCAAGATTCAAGAAGATTACAAATTCTTGAGGCAATTCACATAAGAATAGAGCGACCTACCATGAACACCCAAATCACGGAACTATTTACTCTACCCACCATGAGAGTAAGGACAAGACAAGAACATATCGATGCCAACACAGAAGACAATGTCCAACATAACAGGCCAATTACACTGGATTAATCTTTGTGTTTAGATAGGAGATGCCTCGTATGGGCCAATAAGCCTTCTGCAGCCCCTATGTTTATCCCTTATGTATCCCCCCATGTTTTTCACCTTCATTGTATTATCACCTGACCTAATGCGGGTATAAAATCAACTAGTATTGTAAGATCTGTTCACTTGAGAATGAACCATGGAGGTTCGAAACGTCGTGCAAATTATACAAATAAGTGTAATACACTCTATAGTAAATCACTTCTTTTCTTCACCTTAAAAGTACGAAAATGAGTTTTGGAGAACTCCTATTCCAATTAAGCCCTGATGCTAAGAAAATAGTTAGATGGATAGAAGCCCTAAACCAGAAAATAATAAATATATATATATATATATATATATATATATATATATATATATATATATATATATATATATATATATATGGTTTATATATATATATTTGGTTTTTGGATGATGGTACTCTAGCCGGCTCCCCAGCCTCACTCTTGGACGACATAAGAATAATCCAGGAGCAAGGAGCAAGCCTAGGCCTCACCCTGAACCCTTCCAAGTGCGAAATAACCTCCACCAACCAGCACATAATAGAGCAAATAAAGGTTGTTTTGCCTGACATTCATACAACCAACCCTGAGGACAGCACACTCCTAGGTGCTCCTCTTGGAAGGAATGCCATCGACGGGGTCCTCGGTAAGAAGATCACTGACCTGAAGAGGATGAACGAGAGGATTGAAGACATCGATGCTCATGATGCACTTTACCTCATCACCAGATGCTTGTCCCTTCCCAGGCTGACCTACTTTCTAAGATGTTCGCCATCTTTCAACAATATTAAATTAGAAGAGTATGACAGCTTGCTGAAATCAACACTAGAAAAAGCCCTCAATCTTTCCCTCAGCGACTCACAGTGGAAACAAGCCTCCCTTCCTGTCAGACTCAGGGGCCTTGGCGTGCGCACAGCAACACAAATTGCTGTACCAGCATTCCTGTCCTCATCAGTGGGGTCTGACAACCTGGTGAAGGAAATCCTACCTGAGCACCTAGTTCAACAGGCAGGGGTGCATGATCCCAGCTTCACAGACTGCACAACCAAATGGGTCTCTCTCGCAGGACCAGCACCCCAACCACCGCCTTCTGAAGCCCATAAGCAATCCAGCTGGGATCGCCCCATTGCTGACCAAGAAGCTGCAACTTTGCTAGAAGCTGCGACGACACCACATGACACTGCCCGACTTAGAGCTGTAGCAGCTCCCCATGCAGGTGATTTCCTATTAGCAACCCCAATGTCAGCAACCGGCACCCGTCTCACACCGCAGGCCCTCCGAATTGCCGTGGCTCTCCTCCTAGCTGCCCCAATCCACACCGAATACAGGTGTATTTGCGGCGAGGCAGAGGCCGACAGATATGGACGGCATGGCCTTCTTTGCCAAAGGACGGGAGGATGGCATGCAAGACACGGCGAGGTTAATGACAATATTAAGAGAAGCCTTACCACAGCCGGTTGTCCAGCAGAGAGAGAGCCTCGTTACCTAATGTCCCGCAACTCTGATGAGCCTGTCGGTCGCCCAGACGAAATTACGGTGAACCCCTGGAAGAATGGTAGACAGTTGGTGTGAGACTACACTTGCGTTTCAACTTTAGCCAATACCTATGTTGACTTCAGTGCTACACAAGCAGGAGGAGCTGCCAATCACCGGGAAGCGGCCAAGTCACGTAAATACAGAGACCTTGAGCACCACTACAATTTTGTCCCCATTGCCTCAGAGACACTTGGTGCCTGGGGTAAAAGTGCTGCTAGCTTTTTAAAGGAGTTGGGGTCTAAGCTAATCGAAACAACTAGAGACCCCAGAGCTGCCAGTTTTCTTTTTCAGCGCCTTAGTGTGGCAATCCAGATTATAAATGCTCACTGCATCCATGGTTCCTGCCCGCAATCTGAGGAGCTGGAGGAGCTATTCAACTTGTGACAAGCAGCCTTGTACCCTGAATGTAATCAATATTGTAACTTTTTTTGTGTAA
>NC_091213.1:17678953-17818953 GCF_040958095.1 Procambarus clarkii | reverse complement strand
ACACAAAAGAGGAACTTCTAGCAAGGAAGAGCAGGCTGTTACATGTAACAGAACTCAAACTGGTATTCCTTCAGAGGGATATGATAAGGAATGAGAGAATAAGGGCAGCAGACACAAGGAAGGAGCTCACGGAGAAAGAAGGGAATCAGGGAACCACAGCCCCAAACCCTACACTCCTAGAGGAGAATGGGGAACCCTCAACAAGCAGTTCAGCAACCCCAGTGAGAGAAGCATCATTCCCACCTACCACCCAATAGAAGTCCTCCTTGTCCCCACCTCTCAAAGCCATCCACAAATTGCCCTCCCAGTACTCCTTGCCCCAACCTCTCCTAGCCATCCACAATTTGCACACCCAGTTCTCCTTTTCCCCCCACTCCCCGTCTCCCCAAGCCCTCTTTTCTCCTCCATCCCTTTAAATAGGCCCCACCCCAGCATCCTCATAACCCATGTTAAGATTCACACAGCACACCAACCCCATGAAACAGCTATCTGCACCAGTGGAGCAGCCACCAAGTGTAAGAGTGTAAGAGTAAGTGAGGAAGGACAGATGAAAGTGAGGGTCAAAGTGATGTACACATCTAAGATGGGATTACAAATAAAGCAAGTGAACTTGCAGCAAGGACACATGAAAACCTCTAATGTAATAGCCCTCAAAGAAACAAAACTCTGAGGCATCATAAAAAATGCAATGTTTCCACAAAACTACTATACAGTAAGGAAAGAGAGAACTGCCTTCAGAAACTTGTGTAAGGAATCATTCAGAACCTTGTACACCTCATATGTCAGACCAATACTAGAATATGCGGCTCACACGTGGGGTCCACATCTAGTCAAACACTAAACGAAGTTAAACATTCAGAGGATAGTCTAACTGACCAGGCTAGTCCCCTAGCTGAGAGGAATGAGCTACGAGGAAAGATTATTGCAAGTAAATATCACAACGTTGGAAGACATAAGAGTTAGGGGAGACATGATCACTACTATTAAATTCTCAGAGGAATTGACAGGGTAGATAATAATAAACTGTCTAGCACTGGCGGTATGTGAACAAGGGGACACAGGTGCAAACGTAGTTCCCAAATTGGCTGGCTCTAGAGGACACATGAACTTGGCTAGTGAAGAGCCAAGAGATTTTAATAGCTAGTCTTTGCTGTTAGAGTAGGGACATGTTATTTAGCTATGTCAGTAAGAGTAGGATGTATGTTTCCTGATGTTGGAGGATTGCCGTCAGTTGACAGCTGAGAAATTTATGAATTTGAACATGTTTATTATGATGATGTTGGACACTCTAATAATTGTCAAATTTTTCTTAGTTAGGTTAGCTTTTGTTTGTGGCATGAGTTGAATTGTGGATTTGGATACTAAACCTCGTGATTTTTAACAAATTAACAAGGTTTACTAAGTGCTTGTGCGGGGGGGTTGTAACAAACTAGGTTTGTTGTAAGAATTATCCAGAAGGTTCCAGAAGTCTCGTGTAAGGACCTGACCTCAACATTGCGCATTCCTCTGGGGATTAGCATGTCTGAGTCACAAAATGGCTGGCGTCTTTGTTCATAGTTTCATATAATGAACCATTCTATAGTATTCACTTATTTAGAGAAATTAGTCTTTATTCATTTTGCATTCAAATTGTATTGTATAATATTCCTGGTTATAGTATCAAGAGAATTCTAATTGTTAGGAGACTTGAGTTAAGTCATCATCAGTGACGTCACGAGCCAGGACTAGGCAGTAGCGCGGAAGTGACCTCAGCGACCTGGCGGTCACAGGTCAGAGTTTCCATATTCAGTAATTTCTCAAAGGTCAAATAGCCATTTTGGGATCGGGAATAGCTCTCCCTTAAGATGCTTGTGTAATTTAACTTCAGTTAAAATAATTCAACCAATCTGGGTCATTCAGTGCAAACAGAGGTTATTGTTAAACTTAAGCCATGCTAGTAACTTGGTAAAACTTAGACTATGCGGAAGGATACAATGCTCTGGTCTGGGTAGGACCAGACGAGCATGGGAAGATCAGTGTGGTTTGAGAAACAACTCGGGCAGGTGGCCTTTCCATCTTCGGCCTCCAGACCAGCAGTCCACCGCTGGTCGTCTATAGAAGATAAAAGTTTGCTCAGAGGTTATAGTTAGGGAATAGTCAATTCATTGCCAGTCAGGGAGTGTTCAAGTCAGGGAATACCATTTCTTCGATTTTGTTTTAGTTTTGAATAAATTAATTAGTTATTAATTTGCATTTTCATTATTTTCCATGTGTGTGATATATTTATGTGAATTTGTCCTTGTCACGTGGTCCCTACGAGGCCGAGTTGAATTGGGCGCCGATTCTAACATCGAATCAGGATTATCATTCCCGGATTTGTAATTAATTCCACACTTAAGATCCAAGGGTATATGTTACTAGTGGGGATCAAGCCCCAAAGTTATTGATTAGCATGATCGATCCAGACCTCGATCATTGCTCGGTGTTGCAAGGTCTGGTGGTGGCAGCGTAAAGGCGACCCTAGGGTTTTGCTGGAAGTCTACATCACGTCATACGGGTTGTAGAATCTCAAGTCGGTAATCGTCTTGAGACCACGTGGCGTGGGGTCGGCGCAAGTGAAAGTTTTGGGGTCCCTTGGTAAATAACAAAAGTAAGAATAACCCCCCCCCCCCCTGTGTTACAATGGTGCACAGCGGTGGTTTCAACAATTTTATTTGAAATTGTTGAAAGGCTCACGCGTCTAGCCATTCGGACACGTGCGTGAATGCTAGGGAGACAGCCACGGGCCAGGATTAGCAGTGCGCCTCACAACAGTGCGTTTGAGTGGGGATTGGTGAATCTTGGGGTCATGCGGGCTGATATGATTAAGGTTTAGTTAATAAGATTAGGATGTTAAGATTTATTCAATAGGAGCCGCTCCGAGTTGATTGGACTGGGTACATACTCGACCCATTGCAATTGATTCAGAGGTGTTGGGAGCCACCATACTCTCAACAGCAGTTCCTTGTGGGCTGTCTGGGCGGATTTATCTTTGGGACGCCAGGAGATAGGTCCGAGGGCGTTGTTAGACGACCCAAAACGCTAGGAAAAACGTAAATCCGTGAAGGGCGTTGCGGCCTCCGAGGGACGGACTAGTAACCTACCTAGCAGCGATTCAACGACTAAGTGATCGTACACTTAGTGGAGGTTGAGTCGTCTCTAGTCTTAATCGTTGCTGAAAGCTGTGTGTCGCTCTGTTAGAAACTAGATGGTCGAGACCCCTAGGCTAGGTGCGGTACGGCGGGCCGGTAGGAGCGATTATAGGATTAAGTCGAGTGTATCTTTGAATTAAGTATAATTAAATTTATAAAGTAATTTCTTTTATTTGCATGTTCTAGAGATTAACAATTTTTTTGATTCCCCAAATTCAATCCCCGTTAAAATTTTTCCCAAGTGTTCGGTATTTTTCTTATGCATTAGGCTAAGTGCGTACATTAAGTTTTGCTAGTTCCCTATTATATTAGTCTTAAGTCAGAGGCGTTGTTTCTAGAGCGTAGTTAATCCTCTGGCCTTAGGGCTATATGTCGGTCACTATAGTTAGTGAAGGAGTTTGTTAAGGGATTGTAATTTTCGTTGTAAAAGTTTGAGAGAGCACGTGGAAATATTTCTAAGTATTTTGGGATAAGTTTTCGGCTAAGTCAATGTCAGAAAGTCGTTAACTGTAATTAATTTGTATTCGTGGGTCACATATATGATCTGGGTATCATTAGGATTCCCCAGTCGATGCGAGTGATATTATTCTAGTTTACCAGTAAGACGGTAGAATTGCGTTTTTAGAAAAAGAATTTTTTGGTAGAAACGTAGGTGGAAAAATTTTTCTAAGTCCATCTTGGGCTAGAATCTGACTTTTTGGCGAAAATTCGAATTTTCATGTTTCGTGTATCAACACGAAACATGAAATACTGACTGTAGGGTCAGTATTACCCTCCAGTGCGCGCAAGGGACGTAATTCTGTTCTTAAGCATTAAACAGTAATAATTACATTTTTGCCGAATTTAGTAATTTTTTCGAGAAAATCGTGTTGTAATTTTGTCAGAGTCCACTTGAGGTGAAAACCTCGGATTTTGACGAAAAGTCGAATTCGTGAGTGTTGAAACCGCCCGAGGTGTCAGTATTGTTCTGTATACAGCGTCAGTATAAAATAATAACGTATTTATATCTGGGAACGAGAAACCCATTTTTGCGAATTAAGGGAGTTTTGCGATGTTTGGGGTGATAGTTTTTTCGAACGCAGGAAAATTGGCAGAGTCCAGCATTTGAGTAAAAACGCAGTTTTTTATAAAAATTCGATTTTTGGCAAGCAAATATATCTTCTTGGGTGTCTATATTGATCGCTAGAACGGTTTAATAAAGTAAAACTAGTTATTTCCCTTCAGAATAAAAATTGTGATTTTTTCAGCGTTTAAGCGAAAAAGCGCGGGACTTAGTTTTTTTTCAGCGCGGCTGGTCCCGCTCCATTAGTCATCAGTGGCCACGCTGCTCACTTCAAGTGCGTTTAGTATTCAAGAACAGTAAATATTCTTTATTTAATCCATCACGAGTGCTGCGTTAGTTACTGCTATCATTTTAATTGTTTTATATAAATTAGATTCTTTAACTTTTTTAACGTAAAGGACTTAGCTTTCGGTAATAGAACTGCGGGTTATTTCATGGTCAAACACGAGTGCGGGGCAGACGCTCATTCATTGGATTCACATCAGCGATTCTCTCGATTAATCGTGGTATTTCCTATTTTGGGAATTTCGTTGGCTTTCTCTTGGAAAAGAGTTGATTTTTGTTATTTTGTGTAAGATCACGGTTGTAGTGAGTCCGGGTCGAGGGTGTATTGTAGGGTAGTTACAAGAGACGTGGCACACCAGAAATCTCAGTAAATGTTTAACCCAGGCAGTGACCAATCAGTAGGGACCAGTGGGAGTGGAAGTGTAGAGGACAGCATCTCTTCCGACACCACTGGGGACCGCTCAGGTAGCTCAGCTGACGTCACAGGTGGAATCAGTGGGACTGAAGCGACAGGATCACGGGTTCTGCATGGGACTGAACAGGCGAAGGTATCTTTCCATCCCAGTACAGATACGATTATTGACATGAGTGAGGAGTCTCGCGAGGATTCGTCCCAAGAGTGGGGGGAGCCGTCTTGGGTTCCCCCACAAATAACATCGACGCCATACCAACAGGGCAGACAGGGAGCTGGACAGGGGGCTTCAGTTGGTACGGTAGGACGTCCCACTTCGCTCGGTAGAGAACATCACCAGCAACCTGTTCAACGGGAACAGGAACAGCCCCACCAACAGCAGGAACTACCCCACATAACACCAATACCACAACACCTAGGTACACCTCATCCGTCACTACAACAACCCCAACCCCACCTCCCATACCAACCCCATCCTCAATTCCCATACCAACCTCATCCTCACTTCCTATACCAGCCCCAACCTCCATTCCTATACCCACCCTTCCCCCAACCCCAGGCCACTCCATATCCATTCCAACCCCAGGCCACCCCATATCCATTCCAACAGGCCACCCCCATACCAATTCCAACAGGCCACCCCATACCCATTCCAACCACAGGCCACCCCATACCCATCCCAACCCCAGGCCACCCACACGGTACCTGAACCCCAACCTCAGTCCACACCCCAACCCGAGGCCACCCACACCATACATCAACCCTAACCTCAGTCCACACCCCAACCCGAGGCCACCCACACCATACCTAAACCCCAACCCAAGGCCACCCACACCCTACCACCCAACCCAGTTCCCAACCCCAGGGCCCACCCACTGCCAGTAGCCCCTATTCAGGGAGCCGGTCGGGCGAGCGGACAGCACGCTGGACTTGTGATCCTGGGTTCGATCCCAGGCGCCGGCGAGAATCAATGGGCAGAGTTTCTTTCACCCTATGCTCCTGTTACCTAGCAGTAAAATAGGTACCTGGGTGTTAGTCAGCTGTCACGGGCTGCTTCCTGGGGGTGGAGGCCTGGTCGAGGACCGGGCTGCGGGGACACTAAAAAGCCCCGAAATCATCTCAAGATAACCTCAAGGAAGATAGCCCCGCGTCATACAAACCGGGAATTGTGAGTCCGATTCCAAAGTTGACTCTGCCGACACTCAGAGGCACGGAGTTGCCGCTTATTAAGGTGGAACGCAACCGCCGAGTGGAAGACTGGCTTTGTCAGATTAGTTCGATGCTGGAGGCTGTCCCAGAGGATAGTTTGAAAATTACTCTTGCTATTGGGTCTTGCGTGGACGTAGCCGGTCCACTGGCGAGACTGAAAGAATTTCAGCACCTGACGACTTGGCCTCAGTTTTCAGGAAAACTTGGCTTATTAGGCAAATCGGGCCTTGCATAGTAAGCTGAGAAGTGCGTTCTAGCTACTAGGTACGACATATATATATATATATATATATATATATATATATATATATATATATATATATATATATATATATATATATATATATATATATATATATATATATATATATATATATATATATATATATATATATATATATATATATATATATATATATATATATATATATATAATATATATATATATGTCGTACCTAGTAGCCAGAACGCACTTGTCAGCCTACTATGCAAGGCCCGATTTGCCTAATAAGCCAAGTTTTCATGAAATAATTGTTTTTCGACTACCTAACCTACCTAACCTAACCTAACCTAACTTTTTCGGCTACCTAACCTAACCTAACCTATAAAGATAGGTTAGGTTAGGTTAGGTAGGGTTGGTTAGGTTCGGTCAAATATCTACGTTAATTTTAACTCCAATAAAAAAAAATTTACCTCATACATAATGAAATGGGTAGCATTATCATTTCATAAGAAAAAAATTAGAGAAAATATATTAATTCAGGAAAACTTGGCTTATTAGGCAAATCGGGCCATGCATAGCAGGCCGAGTACGACGTTCTGGCTACTAGGTACGACATATATATATATATATATATATATATATATATATATATATATATATATATATATATATATATATATATATATATATATATATATATATATATATGTCGTACCTAGTAGCCAGAACTCACTTCTCAGCCTACTATGCAAGGTCCGATTTGCCTAATAAGCCAAGTTTTCATGAATTAGTTGTTTTCCGACTACCTAACCTACCTAACCTAACCTAACCTAACTTTTTCGGCTACCTAACCGAACCTAACCGATAAAGATAGGTTAGGTTAGGTTAGGTAGGGTTGGTTAGGTTCGGTCATATATCTACGTTAATTTTAACTCCAATAACAAAAAATTGACCTCATACATAATGAAATGGATAGCTTTATCATTTCAAAAGAAAAAAAATAGAGAAGATATATTAATTCAGGAAAACTTGGCTTATTAGGCAAATCTGGCCATGCATAGTAGGCTGAGAAGTGCGTTCTGGCTACTAGGTACGACATATATATATATATATATATATATATATATATATATATATATATATATATATATATATATATATATATATATATATATATATATATATATATATATATATATATATATATATATGTCGTACCTAGTAGCCAGAACGCACTTCTCAGCCTACTATGCAAGGCCCGATTTGCCTAATAAGCCAAGTTTTCATGAATTAATTGTTTTTCGTCTACCTAACCTACCTAACCTAACCTAACCTAACTTTTTCGGCTACCTAACCTAACCTAACCTATAAATATAGGTTAGGTTAGGTTAGGTAGGGTTGGTTAGGTTCGGTCATATATCTACGTTAATTTTAACTCCAATAAAAAAAATTGACCTCATACATAATGAAATGGGTAGCTTTATCATTTCATAAGAAAAAAATTAGAGAAAATATATTTATTCAGGAAAACTTGGCTTATTAGGCAAATCGGGCCTTGCATAGTAGGCTGAGAAGTGCGTTCTGGCTACTAGGTACGACATATATATATATATATATATATATATATATATATATATATATATATATATATATATATATATATATATATATATATATATATATATATGTCGTACCTAGTAGCCAGAACTCACTTCTCAGCCTACTATGCAAGGCCCGATTTGCCTAATAAGCCAAGTTTTCATGAATTAATTGTTTTTCGACTACCTAACCTACCTAACCTAACCTAACCTAACTTTTTCGGCTACCTAACCAAACCTAACCTATAAAGATAGGTTAGGTTAGGTTAGGTAGGGTTGGTTAGGTTCGGTCATATATCTACGTTAATTTTAACTCCAATAAAAAAAAGTGACCTCATACATAATGAAATGGGTAGCTTTATCATTTCATAAGAAAAAAATTAGAAAAAATATATTAATTCAGGAAAACTTGGTTTATTAGGCAAATCGGGCCTCTAATAGTAGGCCAAAAAGTGAGTTCTGGCTACTAGGTACGACATATATATATATATATATATATATATATATATATATATATATATATATGTCGTACCTAATAGCCAGAACGCACTTCTCAGCCTACTATTCAAGGCCCGATTTGCCTAATAAGCCAAGTTTTCATGAATTAATGTTTTTTCGTCTACCTAACCTACCTAACCTAACCTAACCTAGCTTTTTTTGGCTACCTAACCTAACCTTACCTATAAATATAGGTTAGGTTAGGTTAGGTAGGGTTGGTTAGGTTCGGTCATATATCTACGTTAATTTTAACTCCAATAAAAAAAAATTGACCTCATACATAGAGAAAAGGGTTGCTTTATCATTTCATAAGAAAAAAATTATAGTAAATATATTAATTCAGGAAAACTTGGCTTATTAGGCAAATCGGTCCATGAATAGTAGGCTGAGAAGTGAGTTCTGGCTACTAGGTACGACATATATATATATATATATATATATATATATATATATATATATATGTCGTACCTAATAGCCAGAACTCACTTCTCAGCCTACTATTCAAGGCCCAATTTGCCTAATAAGCCAAGTTTTCCTGAATTAATATATTTACTATAATTTTTTTCTTATGAAATGATAAAGCAACCCTTTTCTCTATGTATGGGGTCAATTTTTTTTTATTGGAGTTAAAATTAACGTAGATATATGACCGAACCTAACCAACCCTACCTAACCTAACCTAACCTATATTTAAAGGTAAGGTTAGGTTAGGTAGCCAAAAAAAGCTAGGTTAGGTTAGGTTAGGTAGGTTAGGTAGACGAAAAAACATTAATTCATGAAAACTTGGCTTATTAGGCAAATCGGGCCTTGAATAGTAGGCTGAGAAGTGCGTTCTGGCTATTAGGTACGACATATATATATATATATATATATATATATATATATATATATATATATATATATATATTTTGATGGTTACAAGATATACATGGGTTGATACAAAAATAATAATGCAAAAAGGTGCTTAAAGGTTATGGATCTCTTGAAGAACACAACAATGGGAAACATTGATGAATGTCACAGACGGGTTCGATCATTGTTGCAAGTCAAACACTTCTTCGAATTCCTCTGAAGTTGGACTAGTGCCCAAGACGCAACAGGCATTTCCCCTCTGAATCCCCTCTGAAAATATATATATATATATATATATATATATATATATATATATATATATATATATATATATATATATGTTGTACCTAGTTGCCAGAACGTCGTACTCGGCCTACTATGCAAGGCTCGATTTGCTTAATAAGCCAAGTTGTCCTGAATTAATATATTTTCTCTAATTTTTTTCTTATGAAATGATAAAGCTACCCATTTCTTAATGTATGAGGTCAATTTTTTTAATTGGAGTTAAAATTTTGTAGATTTCTACCTAACCTAAACCGAACCTAAACAACCCTACCTAACCTAACCTATCTTTATAGGTTAGGTTAGGTTAGGTAGCCGAGAAAGTTATGTTAGGTTAGGTTAGGTATTTTAGGTAGCCGAAAAAGAATTAATTCATGAAAACTTGGCTTTTTAGGCAAATCGGGTCTTGCATAGTAGGCTGAGAAGTGCATTCTGGCTACTAGGTACGACATATATATAAACACATATATATATATATATATATATATATATATATATATATATATATATATATATATATATATATATATATATATATATATATATATATATATTTATTTCTTAAAAATATATTATATATATATGTATATTTAAATATTGACCTGTGGGTCCAGGAGGCCATCTGTGTCCCCTCAGATGGTCTCTCTTATCACAGTTTGTGTCTATGGATGTGTGTCTTTGTGTGTGTTTATCCCTGTGAGTGTCCGTGTGAGTGTGAGTGTGAGCGCCCCTGTGATTGTCCGGGTGCGAGTGTGTCCGGTTATACCTGTGGGTCCACGAGGCCATCTGTGTCCCCTCAGATGGTCTCCCTTATCACAGTCTATGGGTGTCTGTGAGTGTGAGTGCCCTTATGAGTGTTCGGGTGAGGGTGTGTGTGTGAGTGTCCTGGTTTGTGTGAGGTTTGGTTCCAGGAAACATCCTTCCCCCCCCCCCTTCCCATATCTCCACCCTTATTCCCACCGTGGGTTCGAATCCCAGGTGATTAGACCTGCCCTAGGTCCATGGATCCAAGGTGTCCATCCGTGGGCCCAACGGGTTTCACCCCTTCCCCACTTTCCAAGGGCCAGGTCAATTCCAGCTATCCAGTGAACCTGTCGAAACAGAGGCAGCTACAGGAGGGGACACACAAATATTTGTGCCCTGCAGTTACACCCCCGTTCCGACAGGCTCGATCCCAATCTATCCAGATGAGAACACGTTCTCTTCCGACTAGACCACGCTGGAGTCGCTGTATGTCTCAAATTTGGATCCTTTATTTATAGTTAGTATTTTTGTTGTATTAATTGATTTGTTTAAAAATTTTAATGACTTCGGTAGAGTGATTTAGGGAGTTGGGGGGGGGGGGGGGTTGCGTGTGTAGTGGATTGTACGAGATCGTGGTTGGCTAGTATTTATCTAGTTGTGTTCACCTAGTTGTAGTTGCGAGGGTTGAGCTCTGCTCTTTAGGCCCGCCTCTCAACTGTCAATCAATCAATTATTAATAACTAATAAAAAAAAATTCCACACTCACACTGACACACACACTTCCAGGAAGCAGACCGTAACAGCTGTCTAACGCCCAGATACATATTTACTGCTAGGTAACAGAGGACGTCAGAATGATAGAAACTCTGCTGATTTCCGTTTGTACCATCACCGGGGGATCGAATGAGCTAGGATTACGAGTCGAGAGCGACGTCCACTCAGCAATAAAGCCGCCTAGTTTGTGCATTGGTGCAGGAGATAATTTGAGAGAGGTTAAGGGAAAGGAATGATGTTTGGTGGCCTTGAAAGCTTTGGAGGGGAGGGGGGTTGCCAGTTACGAATTAAAATAGTTAATTATTTAAGATAGGATATATATGCAAAAGACGTTGCGAGATATAGTAAGAAAAGTGTTTCTGACTGAGGTTAGGTACTGTGTGATTGACTTGTAAGTTAGGAAAAAAAATACTTATTAGAAATTTCGATAATCTTTAGAAATGTTTCTTTGCAAATAGTTGCAAATTATTGTGTAAAAAGCCTATGGTTACCGTACATTAAACAAACACACGTGAGCACAATTAGTCCACGGGATTCAGAGAGAGTGAGAGTGAACAGCGAAATAGTAACAAAAAATGTGACAATGAGGGGAAACTATGTTATTCAAACGTTACCTATATAAATTACAGTAACACTAACCGAGCATCCACATACATATTCCAATCAATTTATGTTAACCATTTTAGAGTTGGTTAGGTTCGGTTATATATCTACGTTAGTTTTAACTCAAATGAAAAGAACTTAACTCATACATAATGAAATGGATAGTTTTATCATTTCATAAGAAAAATATTCGAAAAATCTATAAATTCAGGAAAACTTGGCTTATTAGGCAAATCGTGCCTTGCATACTAGGCCAAGAAGTGCGTTCTGGCTACTAGGTACGATATATATATATATATATATATATATATATATATATATATATATATATATATATATATATATATATATATATATATATATATATATATATATGTTGTACCTAGTTGCCAGAACGTCGTACTCGGCCTACTATGCAAGGCTCGATTTGCTTAAAAAGCCAAATTGTCCTGAATTAATATATTTTCTCTAATTTTTTTCTTATGAAATGATAAAGCTACCCATTTCTTAATGTATGAGGTCAATTTTTTTAATTGGAGTTAAAATTTTGTAGATTTCTACCTAACCTAAACCGAACCTAAACAACCCTGCCTAACCTAACCTAACCTATTTCTATAGGTTAGGTTAGGTTTGGTAGCCGAGAAAGTTATGTTAGGTTAGGTTAGGTATTTTAGGTTGCCGAAAAAGAATTAATTCATGAAAACTTGGCTTTTTAGGCAAATCGGGTCTTGCATAGTAGGCTGAGAAGTGCATTCTGGCTACTAGGTACGACAAATATATAAACATATATATATATATATATGTCGTACCTAGTAGCCAGAACTCACTTCTCAGCCTACTATTCAAGGCCCGATTTGCCTAATAAGCCAAGTTTTCCTGAATTAATATATTTACTATAATTTTTTTCTTATGAAATGATAAAGCAACCCTTTTCTCTATGTATGAGGCCAATTTTTTTTTATTGGAGTTAAAATTAACGTAGATATATGACCGAACCTAACCAACCCTACCTAACCTAACCTAACCTATATTTATAGGTAAGGTTAGGTTAGGTAGCCAAAAAAAGCTAGGTTAGGTTAGGTTAGGTAGGTTAGGTAGACGAAAAAACATTAATTCATGAAAACTTGGCTTATTAGGCAAATCGGGCCTTGAATAGTAGGCTGAGAAGTGCGTTCTGGCTATTAGGTACGACATATATATATATATATATATATATATATATATATATATATATATATATATATATATATATATATATATATATATATATATATATATATATATATATATATATATATATATTTTTTTTTTTTTTTTTTTTTAAATTTGTGAGGGTACCACCTCTGGTGCCAATGTGGGGACCCATAGCCTCGGAGAAGAAAATAAAAAGTATTCAGAGGAGACCTTGTGGTCTCTCACTGAACACTAATATTATCTTCTCCTACCACCCCCATTCTTTTGTATGTACACATATATATTTACTTTATTTGAACTTTGTTACAAAAAAGGAGTTACATATGGGTTACAAAGATGGTTGTCATAGGTTGTCGAGTTCCTCCAGCTCCTCAGATGGCGGGCAGGAACCCTGGATGCAGTGCACATTTCCCCTCTGTATCGCCACACTGAGGCGCTGGAAAAGAAAGCTTGCAGCTCTCGGGTCCCTTGTTGTTTCAATGAGCCTAGAACCCAGTTCCTTCAAAAAACTGGTAGCACTTTTACCCCATGCGCCGAGCGTCTCAGAAGCAATGGGGACAAAATTGTAGTGGTGATCCAGTTCTCTATACTTACGGGATTTGGCTGCTTCCCTGTGGGTGGCAGCGCCACCTGGTTGTGCAACACTGAGGTTAATGTAGGTGTTAGCCAGGGTTGATACGCACGTGTAGTCCCATACCAACTGCTTGCCATTCTTCCAGGGGTTCACTGTGATACCATCCGGGCTACCAATAAGAGCATCAGAGTTACGGGGCGTTAGGTAACGGGGCTCTCTTTCAGCTGGGCATCCAGCTGTAGTGAGGCTCCTCTTGATGATGTCGTTAACTTCACTGTGCCTCGAGTGCCATCCATCTGTGCTTTGGCAGAGTAGGCCATGGTGACCGTACCTGTCAGCCACCACCTCGCCGCAAATACACCTATATCTGGTGTGGATTGGGGCAGCAAGGCGGAGGGCCACAGCAATTCGGAGGGCGTGTGGTGTGAGACGCGTGCCAGTTGCCGACATTGGGGTTGCTAACAGGAAATCCCCTGCATGTGGTGCTGCTACTGCTGTGAGGCGAGCAATGTCGTGTTGTGTTGTTGCAGCACCCAGGCACTCTGCAGCAACTTGGTCTACAATGGGACCATCCCAGCTGGATTGCTTGTGGGATTTTGGGGATGGTGGTTGAGGTGATTGGCCTGCACGTGAGGCCCACTCTGTGGCACAGCGTGTAAAATTGGGATCATGTACACCTGCCAGCTGATGTAAGTGGGCAGGTAGAATTTCCTTCACAAGGTCGTCGGATGCTGATAAGGAGGACAGGAAGGCTGGAACAGCGATTTGCGTTGCTGTTCGAACTCCGAGGCCCCCAAGTCTTACGGGAAGAGAGGCTTGTTTCCACTGTAGGTCATCGAGAGAGAGGTTAAGGGCTTTTTCTAGCATTGATTTCAGTAACCGGTCATACTCACTTAGTTTTTGGCTACTGTAAGATGGTGAACACCTCAGAAAGTAGGTTAACCTGGGGAGGGACAGACATCTGGTGATGAGGTAGAGTGCATCATGAGCATCAATATCCTCAATCCTCCCATCCATCCTCTTAAGGTCGGCGATTTTCTTATCAAGGACCTCATCGATGGCTTTCAACCCCAGGGGAGCTCCTAGGAGTGTGCTGTCTTCAGGTTTAGTTTTATGGATATTTGGCAGAAGACCCTCTATTCTCTCTACGATGCCCTGGTTGGAACATATTATTTCACATTTAGAAGGGTTCAGGGTGAGGCCTAAAACTGCACCTTGCTCCTGGATTTTTCTGATGTCCTCCAGGAGGGAGTCTTGGGAACCAGCTAGGGTACCATCATCCAAGAACCAGATGTTAAGCTCGCTGGACAGGACCTCTGTGACTTGTTTGATGACTAAGCAGAAAAGGAGAGGAGCGAGGGGGTCACCCAGTTGGACGCCTTCTCGCGAGTCAATTTCATGTTCGCCAAAAAGTAGCTTAAGATCCATACTGTAGCATGAATGTACAAAAGGGTAGAGGGAAGGGAAATGACTATGAACCGCACGGCGTACAGCATCCCTCCGCACCAAATTGAAGGCATTTTTGAAATCAAGCTTGATAAGGGCCTTTTCGTCTGTGATGTTGGCGATGAAGGCTCGAGCTGCATGGGCTGCCGCCTCACACCCTTGTGGAATGCCAAACCCGAGCTGTTTTGGCTTCAGCATGTTGGCCGCTGCATCACTAACTGTTCTTGCAGCTGCCTTTGCGACGAGACGCCGGAGAGAATTGCCCACATATATATATATATATATATATTTATTTCTTAAAAATATATTATATATATATGTATATTGAAATATTGACCTGTGGGTCCAGTAGGCCATCTGTGTCCCCTCAGATGGTCTCTCTTATCACAGTTTGTGTCTATGGATGTGTGTCTGTGTGTGTGTTTATCCCTGTGAGTGTCCGTGTGAGTGTGAGTGTGAGTGCCCCTGTGATTGTCCGGGTGCGAGTGTGTCCGGTTATACCTGTGGGTCCACGAGGCCATCTGTGTCCCCTCAGATGGTCTCCCTTACCACAGTCTATGGGTGTCTGTGAGTGTGAGTGCCCTTATGAGTGTTCGGGTGAGGGTGTGTGTGTGAGTGTCCTGGTTTGTGTGAGGTTTGGTTCCAGGAAACATCCTTCCCCCCCCCCCCCCCCCTTCCTATATCTCCACCCTTATTCCCACCGTGGGTTCGAATCCCAGGTGATTAGACCTGCCCTAGGTCCATGGATCCAAGGTGTCCATCCGTGGGCCCAACGGATTTCACCCCTTCCCCACTTTCCAAGGGCCAGGTCAATTCCAGCTATCCAGGGAACCTGTCGAAACAGAGGCAGCTACAGGAGGGGACACACAAATATTTGTGCCCTGCAGTTACACACCCGTTCCGACAGGCTCGATCCCAATCTATCCAGATGAGAACACGTTCTCTTCCGACTAGACCACGCTGGAGTCGCTGTATGTCTCAAATTTGGATCCTTTATTTATAGTTAGTATTTTTGTTGTATTATTTGATTTGTTTAAAATTTTTAATGACTTCGGTAGAGTGATTTAGGGAGTTGGGGATGGGGGGGGGTTGCGTGTGTAGTGGATTGTACGAGATCGTGGTTGGCTAGTATTTATCTAGTTGTGTTCACCTAGTTGTAGTTGCGAGGGTTGAGCTCTGCTCTTTCGGCCCGCCTCTCAACTGTCAATCAGTCAATTATTATTAACTAATAAAAAAAAATTCCACACTCACACTGACACACACACTTCCAGGAAGCAGACCGTAACAGCTGTCTAACGCCCAGATACATATTTACTGCTAGGTAACAGAGGACGTCAGAATGATAGAAACTCTGCTGATTTCCGTTTGTACCATCACCGGGGGATCGAATGAGCTAGGATTACGAGTCGAGAGCGACGTCCACTCAGCAATAAAGCCGCCTAGTTTGTGCATTGGTGCAGGAGATAATTTGAGAGAGGTTAAGGGAAAGGAATGATGTTTGGTGGCCTTGAAAGCTTTGGAGGGGAGGGGGGTTGCCAGTTACGAATTAAAATAGTTAATTATTTAAGATAGGATATATATGCAAAAGACGTTGCGAGATATAGTAAGAAAAGTGTTTCTGACTGAGGTTAGGTACTGTGTGATTGACTTGTAAGTTAGGAAAAAAAATACTTATTAGAAACTTCGATAATCTTTAGAAATGTTTCTTTGCAAATAGTTGCAAATTATTGTGTAAAAAGCCTATGGTTACCGTACATTAAACAAACACACGTGAGCACAATTAGTCCACGGGATTCAGAGAGAGTGAGAGTGAACAGCGAAATAGTAACAAAAATGTGACAATGAGGGGAAACTAAGTTATTCAAACGTTACCTATATAAATTACAGTAACACTAACCGAGCATCCACATATATATTCCAATCAATTTATGTTAACCATTTTAGAGTTGGTTAGGTTCGGTTATATATCTACCTTAGTTTTAACTCAAAGGAAAAGAACTTAACTCATACATAATGAAATGGATAGTTTTATCATTTCATAAGAAAAATATTCGAAAAATCTATAAATTCAGGAAAACTTGGCTTATTAGGCAAATCGTGCCTTGCATACTAGGCCAAGAAGTGCGTTCTGGCTACTAGGTACGATATATATATATATATATATATATATATATATATATATATATATATATATATATATATATATATATATATATATATATATATATATATATATATATATATATATATATATATATATATATATATATATATATATATACATGTTGTACCTAGTTGCCAGAACGTCGTACTCGGCCTACTATGCAAGGCTCGATTTGCTTAAAAAGCCAAGTTGTCCTGAATTAATATATTTTCTCTAATTTTTTTCTTATGAAATGATAAAGCTACCCATTTCTTAATGTATGAGGTCAATTTTTTTAATTGGAGTTAAAATTTTGTAGATTTCTACCTAACCTAAACCGAACCTAAAGAACCCTGCCTAACCTAACCTAACCTATCTTTATAGGTTAGGTTAGGTTTGGTAGCCGAGAAAGTTATGTTAGGTTAGGTTAGGTATTTTAGGTAGCCGAAAAAGAATTAATTCATGAAAACTTGGCTTTTTATGCAAATCGGGTCTTGCATAGTAAGCTGAGAAGTGCATTCTGGCTACTAGGTACGACATATATATAAACATATATATATATATATATATATATATATATATATATATATATATATATATATATATATATATATATATGTCGTACCTAGTAGCCAGAGCGCACTTCTCAGCCTACTATGCAAGGCCCGATTTGCCTAATAAGCCAAGTTTTCCTTAATTAATATATATTCTCTAATTTTTTTCTTATGAAATGATAAAGCTACCCATTTCATTATGTATGAGGACAATTTTTTTTTATTGGAGTTAAAATTAACGTAGATATATGACCGAACCTAACCAACCCTACCTAACCTAACCTAACCTATCTGTATAGGTTAGGTTAGGTTAGGTAGCCGAAAAAGTTAGGTTAGGTTAGGTTAGGTAGGTTAGGTAGTCGAAAAACAATTAATTCATGAAAACTTGGCTTATTAGGCAAATCGGGCCTTGCATAGTAGGCTGAGAAGTGCGTTCTGGCTACTAGGTACGACATATATATATATATATATATATATATATATATATATATATATATATATATATATATATATATATATTTATTTATTTATTAAAAATATATTATATATATATATATGTATATTGAAATATTGACCTGTGGGTCCAGTAGGCCATCTGTGTCCCCTCAGATGGTCTCTCTTATCACAGTTTGTGTCTATGGATGTGTGTCTGTGTGTGTGTTTATCCCTGTGAGTGTCCGTGTGAGTGTGAGTGCCCCTGTGATTGTCCGGGTGCGAGTGTGTCCGGTTATACCTGTGGGTCCACGAGGCCATCTGTGTCCCCTCAGATGGTCTCCCTTACCACAGTCTATGGGTGTCTATGAGTGTGAGTGCCCTTATGAGTGTTCGGGTGAGGGTGTGTGTGTGAGTGTCCTGGTTTGTGTGAGGTTTGGTTCCAGGAAACATCCTTCCCCCCCCCCCTTCCCATATCTCCACCCTTATTCCCACCGTGGGTTCGAATCCCAGGTGATTAGACCTGCCCTAGGTCCATGGATCCAAGGTTTCCATCCGTGGGCCCAACGGATTTCACCCCTTCCCCACTTTCCAAGGGCCAGGTCAATTCCAGCTATCCAGGGAACCTGTCGAAACAGAGGCAGCTACAGGAGGGGACACACAAATATTTGTGCCCTGCAGTTACACACCCGTTCCGACAGGCTCGATCCCAATCTATCCAGATGAGAACACGTTCTCTTCCGACTAGACCACGCTGGAGTCGCTGTATGTCTCAAATTTGGATCCTTTATTTATAGTTAGTATTTTTGTTGTATTAATTGATTTGTTTAAAATTTTTAATGACTTCGGTAGAGTGATTTAGGGAGTTGGGGGGGGGGGGTTGCGTGTGTAGTGGATTGCACGAGATCGTGGTTGGCTAGTATTTATCTAGTTGTGTTCACCTAGTTGTAGTTGCGAGGGTTGAGCTCTGCTCTTTCGGCCCGCCTCTCAACTGTCAATCAGTCAATTATTATTAACTAATAAAAAAAAATTCCACACTCACACTGACACACACACTTCCAGGAAGCAGACCGTAACAGCTGTCTAACGCCCAGATACATATTTATTGCTAGGTAACAGAGGACGTCAGAATGATAGAAACTCTGCTGATTTCCGTTTGTACCATCACCGGGGGATCGAATGAGCTAGGATTACGAGTCGAGAGCGACGTCCACTCAGCAATAAAGCCGCCTAGTTTGTGCATTGGTGCAGGAGATAATTTGAGAGAGGTTAAGGGAAAGGAATGATGTTTGGTGGCCTTGAAAGCTTTGGAGGGGAGGGGGGTTGCCAGTTACGAATTAAAATAGTTAATTATTTAAGATAGGATATATATGCAAAAGACGTTGCGAGATATAGTAAGAAAAGTGTTTCTGACTGAGGTTAGGTACTGTGTGATTGACTTGTAAGTTAGGAAAAAAAATACTTATTAGAAACTTCGATAATCTTTAGAAATGTTTCTTTGCAAATAGTTGCAAATTATTGTGTAAAAAGCCTATGGTTACCGTACATTAAACAAACACACGTGAGCACAATTAGTCCACGGGATTCAGAGAGAGTGAGAGTGAACAGCGAAATAGTAACAAAAAATGTGACAATGAGGGGAAACTAAGTTATTCAAACGTTACCTATATAAATTACAGTAACACTAACCGAGCATCCACATATATATTCCAATCAATTTATGTTAACCATTTTAGAGTTGGTTAGGTTCGGTTATATATCTACCTTAGTTTTAACTCAAAGGAAAAGAACTTAACTCATACATAATGAAATGGATAGTTTTATCATTTCATAAGAAAAATATTCGAAAAATCTATAAATTCAGGAAAACTTGGCTTATTAGGCAAATCGTGCCTTGCATACTAGGCCAAGAAGTGCGTTCTGGCTACTAGGTACGATATATATATATATATATATATATATATATATATATATATATATATATATATATATATATATATATATATATATATATATATATATATATATATATATATATATATATATATATATATATATATATATATATATATATGTCGTACCTAGTAGCCAGAACTCACTTCTCAGCCTACTATGCAAGGCCAAATTTGCCTAGTAAGCCAAGTTTTCATGAATTAATTGTTTTTCGACTACCTAACCTACCTAACCTAACCTAACCTAACTTTTTCGGCTACCTAACCAAACCTAACCTATAAAGATAGGTTAGGTTAGGTTAGGTAGGGTTGGTTAGGTTCAGTCATATATCTACGTTAATTTTAACTCCAATAAAAAAAATTGACCTCATACATAATGAAATGGGTAGCTTTATCATTTCATAAGAAAAAAATTAGAAAAAATATATTAATTCAGGAAAACTTGGCTTATTAGGCAAATCGGGCCTTGAATAGTAGGCCAAAAAGTGAGTTCTGGCTACTAGGTACGACATATATATATATACATGTTGTACCTAGTTGCCAGAACGTCGTACTCGGCCTACTATGCAAGGCTCGATTTGCTTAAAAAGCCAAGTTGTCCTGAATTAATATATTTTCTCTAATTTTTTTCTTATGAAATGATAAAGCTACCCATTTCTTAATGTATGAGGTCAATTTTTTTAATTGGAGTTAAAATTTTGTAGATTTCTACCTAACCTAAACCGAACCTAAAGAACCCTGCCTAACCTAACCTAACCTATCTTTATAGGTTAGGTTAGGTTTGGTAGCCGAGAAAGTTATGTTAGGTTAGGTTAGGTATTTTAGGTAGCCGAAAAAGAATTAATTCATGAAAACTTGGCTTTTTATGCAAATCGGGTCTTGCATAGTAAGCTGAGAAGTGCATTCTGGCTACTAGGTACGACATATATATAAACATATATATATATATATATATATATATATATGTCGTACCTAGTAGCCAGAGCGCACTTCTCAGCCTACTATGCAAGGCCCGATTTGCCTAATAAGCCAAGTTTTCCTTAATTAATATATATTCTCTAATTTTTTTCTTATGAAATGATAAAGCTACCCATTTCATTATGTATGAGGACAATTTTTTTTTATTGGAGTTAAAATTAACGTAGATATATGACCGAACCTAACCAACCCTACCTAACCTAACCTAACCTATCTGTATAGGTTAGGTTAGGTTAGGTAGCCGAAAAAGTTAGGTTAGGTTAGGTTAGGTAGGTTAGGTAGTCGAAAAACAATTAATTCATGAAAACTTGGCTTATTAGGCAAATCGGGCCTTGCATAGTAGGCTGAGAAGTGCGTTCTGGCTACTAGGTACGACATATATATATATATATATATATATGTCGTACCTAGTAGCCAGAACTCACTTCTGAGCCTACTATGCAAGGCCCGATTTGCCTAATAAGCCAAGTTTTCATGAATTAATTGCTTTTCGACTACCTAACCTACCTAACCTAACCTAACCTAACTTTTTCGGCTACCTAACCTAACCTAACCTATAGAGATAGGTTAGGTTAGGTTAGGTAGGGTTGGTTAGGTTCGGTCATATATCTACGTTAATATTAACTCCAATAAAAAAAATTGACCTCATACATAATGAAATGGGTAGCTTTATCATTTCATAAGAAAAAAATTAGAAAAAATATATTAATTCAGGAAAACTTGGCTTATTAGGCAAATCGGGCCTTGAATAGTAGGCCAAAAAGTGAGTTCTGGCTACTAGGTACGACATATATATATATATATATATATATATATATATATATATATATATATATATATATATATATATATATATATATATATATATATATATATTTATTTATTTATTAAAAATATATTATATATATATATATGTATATTGAAATATTGACCTGTGGGTCCAGTAGGCCATCTGTGTCCCCTCAGATGGTCTCTCTTATCACAGTTTGTGTCTATGGATGTGTGTCTGTGTGTGTGTTTATCCCTGTGAGTGTCCGTGTGAGTGTGAGTGCCCCTGTGATTGTCCGGGTGCGAGTGTGTCCGGTTATACCTGTGGGTCCACGAGGCCATCTGTGTCCCCTCAGATGGTCTCCCTTACCACAGTCTATGGGTGTCTATGAGTGTGAGTGCCCTTATGAGTGTTCGGGTGAGGGTGTGTGTGTGAGTGTCCTGGTTTGTGTGAGGTTTGGTTCCAGGAAACATCCTTCCCCCCCCCCCCCTTCCCATATCTCCACCCTTATTCCCACCGTGGGTTCGAATCCCAGGTGATTAGACCTGCCCTAGGTCCATGGATCCAAGGTTTCCATCCGTGGGCCCAACGGATTTCACCCCTTCCCCACTTTCCAAGGGCCAGGTCAATTCCAGCTATCCAGGGAACCTGTCGAAACAGAGGCAGCTACAGGAGGGGACACACAAATATTTGTGCCCTGCAGTTACACACCCGTTCCGACAGGCTCGATCCCAATCTATCCAGATGAGAACACGTTCTCTTCCGACTAGACCACGCTGGAGTCGCTGTATGTCTCAAATTTGGATCCTTTATTTATAGTTAGTATTTTTGTTGTATTAATTGATTTGTTTAAAATTTTTAATGACTTCGGTAGAGTGATTTAGGGAGTTGGGGGGGGGGGTTGCGTGTGTAGTGGATTGCACGAGATCGTGGTTGGCTAGTATTTATCTAGTTGTGTTCACCTAGTTGTAGTTGCGAGGGTTGAGCTCTGCTCTTTCGGCCCGCCTCTCAACTGTCAATCAGTCAATTATTATTAACTAATAAAAAAAAATTCCACACTCACACTGACACACACACTTCCAGGAAGCAGACCGTAACAGCTGTCTAACGCCCAGATACATATTTACTGCTAGGTAACAGAGGACGTCAGAATGATAGAAACTCTGCTGATTTCCGTTTGTACCATCACCGGGGGATCGAATGAGCTAGGATTACGAGTCGAGAGCGACGTCCACTCAGCAATAAAGCCGCCTAGTTTGTGCATTGGTGCAGGAGATAATTTGAGAGAGGTTAAGGGAAAGGAATGATGTTTGGTGGCCTTGAAAGCTTTGGAGGGGAGGGGGGTTGCCAGTTACGAATTAAAATAGTTAATTATTTAAGATAGGATATATATGCAAAAGACGTTGCGAGATATAGTAAGAAAAGTGTTTCTGACTGAGGTTAGGTACTGTGTGATTGACTTGTAAGTTAGGAAAAAAAATACTTATTAGAAACTTCGATAATCTTTAGAAATGTTTCTTTGCAAATAGTTGCAAATTATTGTGTAAAAAGCCTATGGTTACCGTACATTAAACAAACACACGTGAGCACAATTAGTCCACGGGATTCAGAGAGAGTGAGAGTGAACAGCGAAATAGTAACAAAAAATGTGACAATGAGGGGAAACTAAGTTATTCAAACGTTACCTATATAAATTACAGTAACACTAACCGAGCATCCACATATATATTCCAATCAATTTATGTTAACCATTTTAGAGTTGGTTAGGTTCGGTTATATATCTACCTTAGTTTTAACTCAAAGGAAAAGAACTTAACTCATACATAATGAAATGGATAGTTTTATCATTTCATAAGAAAAATATTCGAAAAATCTATAAATTCAGGAAAACTTGGCTTATTAGGCAAATCGTGCCTTGCATACTAGGCCAAGAAGTGCGTTCTGGCTACTAGGTACGATATATATATATATATATATGTCGTACCTAATAGCCAGAACGCACTTTTCAGCCTACTATTCAAGGCCCGATTTGCCTAATAAGCCAAGTTTTCATGAATTAATGTTTTTTCGTCTACCTAACCTACCTAACCTAACCTAACCTAGCTTTTTTTGGCTACCTAACCTAACCTTACCTATAAATATAGGTTAGGTTAGGTTAGGTAGGGTTGGTTAGGTTCGGTCATATATCTACGTTAATTTTAACTCCAATAAAAAAAAATTGACCTCATACATAGAGAAAAGGGTTGCTTTATCATTTCATAAGAAAAACATTATAGTAAATATATTAATTCAGGAAAACTTGGCTTATTAGGCAAATCGGGCCTTGAATAGTAGGCTGAGAAGTGAGTTCTGGCTACTAGGTACGACATATATATATATATATATATATATATATATATATATATGTCGTACCTAGTAGCCAGAACGCACTTCTCAACCTACTATGCAAGGCCAAATTTGCCTAATAAGCCAAGTTTTCATGAATTAATTGTCTTTCGACTACCTAACCTACCTAACCTAACCTAACCTAACTTTTTCGGCTACATAACCTAACCTAACCTATAGAGATAGGTTAGGTTAGGTTAGGTAGGGTTGGTTAGGTTCGGTCATATATCTACGTTAATTTTAACTCCAAAAAAAAAAAATTGACCTCATACATAATGAAATGGGTAGCTTTATCATTTCATCAGAAAAAAAATAGAGAAAATATATTAATTCAGGAAAACTTGGCTTATTAGTCAAATCGGGCCTTGCATAGTCGGCCGAGAAGTGCATTCTGGCTACTAGGTACGACATATATATATATATATATATATATATATATATATATATGTCGTACCTAATAGCCAGAACTCACTTCTCAGCCTACTATTCAAGGCCCGATTTGCCTAATAAGCCAAGTTTTCATGAATTAATGTTTTTTCGTCTACCTAACCTACCTAACCTAACCTAACCTAGCTTTTTTTGGCTACCTAACCTAACCTTACCTATAAATATAGGTTAGGTTAGGTTAGGTAGGGTTGGTTAGGTTCGGTCATATATCTACGTTAATTTTAACTCCAATAAAAAAAATTGACCTCATACATAGAGAAAAGGGTTGCTTTATCATTTCATAAGAAAAAAATTATAGTAAATATATTAATTCAGGAAAACTTTGCTTATTAGGCAAATCGGGCCTTGAATAGTAGGCTGAGAAGTGAGTTCTGGCTACTAGGTACGACATATATATATATATATATATATATATATATATATATATATATATATATATATATATATATATATATATACATGTTGTACCTAGTTGCCAGAACGTCGTACTCGGCCTACTATGAAATTCTCGATTTGCTTAAAAAGCCAAGTTGTCCTGAATTAATATATTTTCTCTAATTTTTTTCTTATGAAATGATAAAGCTACCCATTTCTTAATGTATGAGGTCAATTTTTTTAATTGGAGTTAAAATTTTGTAGATTTCTACCTAACCTAAACCGAACCTAAAGAACCCTGCCTAACCTAACCTAACCTATCTTTATAGGTTAGGTTAGGTTTGGTAGCCGAGAAAGTTATGTTAGGTTAGGTTAGGTATTTTAGGTAGCCGAAAAAGAATTAATTCATGAAAACTTGGCTTTTTATGCAAATCGGGTCTTGCATAGTAAGCTGAGAAGTGCATTCTGGCTACTAGGTACGACATATATATAAACATATATATATATATATATATATATATATATATATGTCGTACCTAGTAGCCAGAGCGCACTTCTCAGCCTACTATGCAAGGCCCGATTTGCCTAATAAGCCAAGTTTTCCTTAATTAATATATATTCTCTAATTTTTTTCTTATGAAATGATAAAGCTACCCATTTCATTATGTATGAGGACAATTTTTTTTTATTGGAGTTAAAATTAACGTAGATATATGACCGAACCTAACCAACCCTACCTAACCTAACCTAACCTATCTGTATAGGTTAGGTTAGGTTAGGTAGCCGAAAAAGTTAGGTTAGGTTAGGTTAGGTAGGTTAGGTAGTCGAAAAACAATTAATTCATGAAAACTTGGCTTATTAGGCAAATCGGGCCTTGCATAGTAGGCTGAGAAGTGCGTTCTGGCTACTAGGTACGACATATATATATATATATATATATATATATATATATATATATATATATATATATATATATATATATATATATATATATATATATATATATTTATTTATTTATTAAAAATATATTATATATATATATGTATATTGAAATATTGACCTGTGGGTCCAGTAGGCCATCTGTGTCCCCTCAGATGGTCTCTCTTATCACAGTTTGTGTCTATGGATGTGTGTCTGTGTGTGTGTTTATCCCTGTGAGTGTCCGTGTGAGTGTGAGTGCCCCTGTGATTGTCCGGGTGCGAGTGTGTCCGGTTATACCTGTGGGTCCACGAGGCCATCTGTGTCCCCTCAGATGGTCTCCCTTACCACAGTCTATGGGTGTCTATGAGTGTGAGTGCCCTTATGAGTGTTCGGGTGAGGGTGTGTGTGTGAGTGTCCTGGTTTGTGTGAGGTTTGGTTCCAGGAAACATCCTTCCCCCCCCCCCCTTCCCATATCTCCACCCTTATTCCCACCGTGGGTTCGAATCCCAGGTGATTAGACCTGCCCTAGGTCCATGGATCCAAGGTTTCCATCCGTGGGCCCAACGGATTTCACCCCTTCCCCACTTTCCAAGGGCCAGGTCAATTCCAGCTATCCAGGGAACCTGTCGAAACAGAGGCAGCTACAGGAGGGGACACACAAATATTTGTGCCCTGCAGTTACACACCCGTTCCGACAGGCTCGATCCCAATCTATCCAGATGAGAACACGTTCTCTTCCGACTAGACCACGCTGGAGTCGCTGTATGTCTCAAATTTGGATCCTTTATTTATAGTTAGTATTTTTGTTGTATTAATTGATTTGTTTAAAATTTTTAATGACTTCGGTAGAGTGATTTAGGGAGTTGGGGGGGGGGGGTTGCGTGTGTAGTGGATTGCACGAGATCGTGGTTGGCTAGTATTTATCTAGTTGTGTTCACCTAGTTGTAGTTGCGAGGGTTGAGCTCTGCTCTTTCGGCCCGCCTCTCAACTGTCAATCAGTCAATTATTATTAACTAATAAAAAAAAATTCCACACTCACACTGACACACACACTTCCAGGAAGCAGACCGTAACAGCTGTCTAACGCCCAGATACATATTTACTGCTAGGTAACAGAGGACGTCAGAATGATAGAAACTCTGCTGATTTCCGTTTGTACCATCACCGGGGGATCGAATGAGCTAGGATTACGAGTCGAGAGCGACGTCCACTCAGCAATAAAGCCGCCTAGTTTGTGCATTGGTGCAGGAGATAATTTGAGAGAGGTTAAGGGAAAGGAATGATGTTTGGTGGCCTTGAAAGCTTTGGAGGGGAGGGGGGTTGCCAGCTACGAATTAAAATAGTTAATTATTTAAGATAGGATATATATGCAAAAGACGTTGCGAGATATAGTAAGAAAAGTGTTTCTGACTGAGGTTAGGTACTGTGTGATTGACTTGTAAGTTAGGAAAAAAAATACTTATTAGAAACTTCGATAATCTTTAGAAATGTTTCTTTGCAAATAGTTGCAAATTATTGTGTAAAAAGCCTATGGTTACCGTACATTAAACAAACACACGTGAGCACAATTAGTCCACGGGATTCAGAGAGAGTGAGAGTGAACAGCGAAATAGTAACAAAAAATGTGACAATGAGGGGAAACTAAGTTATTCAAACGTTACCTATATAAATTACAGTAACACTAACCGAGCATCCACATATATATTCCAATCAATTTATGTTAACCATTTTAGAGTTGGTTAGGTTCGGTTATATATCTACCTTAGTTTTAACTCAAAGGAAAAGAACTTAACTCATACATAATGAAATGGATAGTTTTATCATTTCATAAGAAAAATATTCGAAAAATCTATAAATTCAGGAAAACTTGGCTTATTAGGCAAATCGTGCCTTGCATACTAGGCCAAGAAGTGCGTTCTGGCTACTAGGTACGATATATATATATATATATATATATATATATATATATATATATATATATATATATATATATATATATATATGTCGTACCTAATAGCCAGAACTCACTTCTCAGCCTACTATTCAAGGCCCGATTTGCCTAATAAGCCAAGTTTTCATGAATTAATGTTTTTTCGTCTACCTAACCTACCTAACCTAACCTAACCTAGCTTTTTTTGGCTACCTAACCTAACCTTACCTATAAATATAGGTTAGGTTAGGTTAGGTAGGGTTGGTTAGGTTCGGTCATATATCTACGTTAATTTTAACTCCAATAAAAAAAATTGACCTCATACATAGAGAAAAGGGTTGCTTTATCATTTCATAAGAAAAAAATTATAGTAAATATATTAATTCAGGAAAACTTTGCTTATTAGGCAAATCGGGCCTTGAATAGTAGGCTGAGAAGTGAGTTCTGGCTACTAGGTACGACGTATATATATATATATATATATATATATATATATATATATATATATATATATATATATATATATATATATATATATATATATATATATATATACATGTTGTACCTAGTTGCCAGAACGTCGTACTCGGCCTACTATGAAATTCTCGATTTGCTTAAAAAGCCAAGTTGTCCTGAATTAATATATTTTCTCTAATTTTTTTCTTATGAAATGATAAAGCTACCCATTTCTTAATGTATGAGGTCAATTTTTTTAATTGGAGTTAAAATTTTGTAGATTTCTACCTAACCTAAACCGAACCTAAAGAACCCTGCCTAACCTAACCTAACCTATCTTTATAGGTTAGGTTAGGTTTGGTAGCCGAGAAAGTTATGTTAGGTTAGGTTAGGTATTTTAGGTAGCCGAAAAAGAATTAATTCATGAAAACTTGGCTTTTTATGCAAATCGGGTCTTGCATAGTAAGCTGAGAAGTGCATTCTGGCTACTAGGTACGACATATATATAAACATATATATATATATATATATATATATATATATATGTCGTACCTAGTAGCCAGAGCGCACTTCTCAGCCTACTATGCAAGGCCCGATTTGCCTAATAAGCCAAGTTTTCCTTAATTAATATATATTCTCTAATTTTTTTCTTATGAAATGATAAAGCTACCCATTTCATTATGTATGAGGACAATTTTTTTTTATTGGAGTTAAAATTAACGTAGATATATGACCGAACCTAACCAACCCTACCTAACCTAACCTAACCTATCTGTATAGGTTAGGTTAGGTTAGGTAGCCGAAAAAGTTAGGTTAGGTTAGGTTAGGTAGGTTAGGTAGTCGAAAAACAATTAATTCATGAAAACTTGGCTTATTAGGCAAATCGGGCCTTGCATAGTAGGCTGAGAAGTGCGTTCTGGCTACTAGGTACGACATATATATATATATATATATATATATATATATATATATATATATATATATATATATATATATATATATATATATATATATATTTATTTATTTATTAAAAATATATTATATATATATATATGTATATTGAAATATTGACCTGTGGGTCCAGTAGGCCATCTGTGTCCCCTCAGATGGTCTCTCTTATCACAGTTTGTGTCTATGGATGTGTGTCTGTGTGTGTGTTTATCCCTGTGAGTGTCCGTGTGAGTGTGAGTGCCCCTGTGATTGTCCGGGTGCGAGTGTGTCCGGTTATACCTGTGGGTCCACGAGGCCATCTGTGTCCCCTCAGATGGTCTCCCTTACCACAGTCTATGGGTGTCTATGAGTGTGAGTGCCCTTATGAGTGTTCGGGTGAGGGTGTGTGTGTGAGTGTCCTGGTTTGTGTGAGGTTTGGTTCCAGGAAACATCCTTCCCCCCCCCCCCCTTCCCATATCTCCACCCTTATTCCCACCGTGGGTTCGAATCCCAGGTGATTAGACCTGCCCTAGGTCCATGGATCCAAGGTTTCCATCCGTGGGCCCAACGGATTTCACCCCTTCCCCACTTTCCAAGGGCCAGGTCAATTCCAGCTATCCAGGGAACCTGTCGAAACAGAGGCAGCTACAGGAGGGGACACACAAATATTTGTGCCCTGCAGTTACACACCCGTTCCGACAGGCTCGATCCCAATCTATCCAGATGAGAACACGTTCTCTTCCGACTAGACCACGCTGGAGTCGCTGTATGTCTCAAATTTGGATCCTTTATTTATAGTTAGTATTTTTGTTGTATTAATTGATTTGTTTAAAATTTTTAATGACTTCGGTAGAGTGATTTAGGGAGTTGGGGGGGGGGTTGCGTGTGTAGTGGATTGCACGAGATCGTGGTTGGCTAGTATTTATCTAGTTGTGTTCACCTAGTTGTAGTTGCGAGGGTTGAGCTCTGCTCTTTCGGCCCGCCTCTCAACTGTCAATCAGTCAATTATTATTAACTAATAAAAAAAAATTCCACACTCACACTGACACACACACTTCCAGGAAGCAGACCGTAACAGCTGTCTAACGCCCAGATACATATTTACTGCTAGGTAACAGAGGACGTCAGAATGATAGAAACTCTGCTGATTTCCGTTTGTACCATCACCGGGGGATCGAATGAGCTAGGATTACGAGTCGAGAGCGACGTCCACTCAGCAATAAAGCCGCCTAGTTTGTGCATTGGTGCAGGAGATAATTTGAGAGAGGTTAAGGGAAAGGAATGATGTTTGGTGGCCTTGAAAGCTTTGGAGGGGAGGGGGGTTGCCAGTTACGAATTAAAATAGTTAATTATTTAAGATAGGATATATATGCAAAAGACGTTGCGAGATATAGTAAGAAAAGTGTTTCTGACTGAGGTTAGGTACTGTGTGATTGACTTGTAAGTTAGGAAAAAAAATACTTATTAGAAACTTCGATAATCTTTAGAAATGTTTCTTTGCAAATAGTTGCAAATTATTGTGTAAAAAGCCTATGGTTACCGTACATTAAACAAACACACGTGAGCACAATTAGTCCACGGGATTCAGAGAGAGTGAGAGTGAACAGCGAAATAGTAACAAAAAATGTGACAATGAGGGGAAACTAAGTTATTCAAACGTTACCTATATAAATTACAGTAACACTAACCGAGCATCCACATATATATTCCAATCAATTTATGTTAACCATTTTAGAGTTGGTTAGGTTCGGTTATATATCTACCTTAGTTTTAACGCAAAGGAAAAGAACTTAACTCATACATAATGAAATGGATAGTTTTATCATTTCATAAGAAAAATATTCGAAAAATCTATAAATTCAGGAAAACTTGGCTTATTAGGCAAATCGTGCCTTGCATACTAGGCCAAGAAGTGCGTTCTGGCTACTAGGTACGATATATATATATATATATATATGTCGTACCTAATAGCCAGAACGCACTTTTCAGCCTACTATTCAAGGCCCGATTTGCCTAATAAGCCAAGTTTTCATGAATTAATGTTTTTTCGTCTACCTAACCTACCTAACCTAACCTAACCTAGCTTTTTTTGGCTACCTAACCTAACCTTACCTATAAATATAGGTTAGGTTAGGTTAGGTAGGGTTGGTTAGGTTCGGTCATATATCTACGTTAATTTTAACTCCAATAAAAAAAAATTGACCTCATACATAGAGAAAAGGGTTGCTTTATCATTTCATAAGAAAAACATTATAGTAAATATATTAATTCAGGAAAACTTGGCTTATTAGGCAAATCGGGCCTTGAATAGTAGGCTGAGAAGTGAGTTCTGGCTACTAGGTACGACATATATATATATATATATATATATATATATATATGTCGTACCTAGTAGCCAGAACGCACTTCTCAACCTACTATGCAAGGCCAAATTTGCCTAATAAGCCAAGTTTTCATGAATTAATTGTCTTTCGACTACCTAACCTACCTAACCTAACCTAACCTAACTTTTTCGGCTACATAACCTAACCTAACCTATAGAGATAGGTTAGGTTAGGTTAGGTAGGGTTGGTTAGGTTCGGTCATATATCTACGTTAATTTTAACTCCAAAAAAAAAAAATTGACCTCATACATAATGAAATGGGTAGCTTTATCATTTCATCAGAAAAAAAATAGAGAAAATATATTAATTCAGGAAAACTTGGCTTATTAGTCAAATCGGGCCTTGCATAGTCGGCCGAGAAGTGCATTCTGGCTACTAGGTACGACATATATATATATATATATATATATATATATATATATATATGTCGTACCTAATAGCCAGAACTCACTTCTCAGCCTACTATTCAAGGCCCGATTTGCCTAATAAGCCAAGTTTTCATGAATTAATGTTTTTTCGTCTACCTAACCTACCTAACCTAACCTAACCTAGCTTTTTTTGGCTACCTAACCTAACCTTACCTATAAATATAGGTTAGGTTAGGTTAGGTAGGGTTGGTTAGGTTCGGTCATATATCTACGTTAATTTTAACTCCAATAAAAAAAATTGACCTCATACATAGAGAAAAGGGTTGCTTTATCATTTCATAAGAAAAAAATTATAGTAAATATATTAATTCAGGAAAACTTTGCTTATTAGGCAAATCGGGCCTTGAATAGTAGGCTGAGAAGTGAGTTCTGGCTACTAGGTACGACATATATATATATATATATATATATATATATATATATATATATATATATATATATATATATACATGTTGTACCTAGTTGCCAGAACGTCGTACTCGGCCTACTATGAAATTCTCGATTTGCTTAAAAAGCCAAGTTGTCCTGAATTAATATATTTTCTCTAATTTTTTTCTTATGAAATGATAAAGCTACCCATTTCTTAATGTATGAGGTCAATTTTTTTAATTGGAGTTAAAATTTTGTAGATTTCTACCTAACCTAAACCGAACCTAAAGAACCCTGCCTAACCTAACCTAACCTATCTTTATAGGTTAGGTTAGGTTTGGTAGCCGAGAAAGTTATGTTAGGTTAGGTTAGGTATTTTAGGTAGCCGAAAAAGAATTAATTCATGAAAACTTGGCTTTTTATGCAAATCGGGTCTTGCATAGTAAGCTGAGAAGTGCATTCTGGCTACTAGGTACGACATATATATAAACATATATATATATATATATATATATATATATATGTCGTACCTAGTAGCCAGAGCGCACTTCTCAGCCTACTATGCAAGGCCCGATTTGCCTAATAAGCCAAGTTTTCCTTAATTAATATATATTCTCTAATTTTTTTCTTATGAAATGATAAAGCTACCCATTTCATTATGTATGAGGACAATTTTTTTTTATTGGAGTTAAAATTAACGTAGATATATGACCGAACCTAACCAACCCTACCTAACCTAACCTAACCTATCTGTATAGGTTAGGTTAGGTTAGGTAGCCGAAAAAGTTAGGTTAGGTTAGGTTAGGTAGGTTAGGTAGTCGAAAAACAATTAATTCATGAAAACTTGGCTTATTAGGCAAATCGGGCCTTGCATAGTAGGCTGAGAAGTGCGTTCTGGCTACTAGGTACGACATATATATATATATATATATATATATATATATATATATATATATATATATATATATATATATATATATATATATATATATATATATATATTATTTATTTATTAAAAATATATTATATATATATATATGTATATTGAAATATTGACCTGTGGGTCCAGTAGGCCATCTGTGTCCCCTCAGATGGTCTCTCTTATCACAGTTTGTGTCTATGGATGTGTGTCTGTGTGTGTGTTTATCCCTGTGAGTGTCCGTGTGAGTGTGAGTGCCCCTGTGATTGTCCGGGTGCGAGTGTGTCCGGTTATACCTGTGGGTCCACGAGGCCATCTGTGTCCCCTCAGATGGTCTCCCTTACCACAGTCTATGGGTGTCTATGAGTGTGAGTGCCCTTATGAGTGTTCGGGTGAGGGTGTGTGTGTGAGTGTCCTGGTTTGTGTGAGGTTTGGTTCCAGGAAACATCCTTCCCCCCCCCCCCTTCCCATATCTCCACCCTTATTCCCACCGTGGGTTCGAATCCCAGGTGATTAGACCTGCCCTAGGTCCATGGATCCAAGGTTTCCATCCGTGGGCCCAACGGATTTCACCCCTTCCCCACTTTCCAAGGGCCAGGTCAATTCCAGCTATCCAGGGAACCTGTCGAAACAGAGGCAGCTACAGGAGGGGACACACAAATATTTGTGCCCTGCAGTTACACACCCGTTCCGACAGGCTCGATCCCAATCTATCCAGATGAGAACACGTTCTCTTCCGACTAGACCACGCTGGAGTCGCTGTATGTCTCAAATTTGGATCCTTTATTTATAGTTAGTATTTTTGTTGTATTAATTGATTTGTTTAAAATTTTTAATGACTTCGGTAGAGTGATTTAGGGAGTTGGGGGGGGGGGTTGCGTGTGTAGTGGATTGCACGAGATCGTGGTTGGCTAGTATTTATCTAGTTGTGTTCACCTAGTTGTAGTTGCGAGGGTTGAGCTCTGCTCTTTCGGCCCGCCTCTCAACTGTCAATCAGTCAATTATTATTAACTAATAAAAAAAAATTCCACACTCACACTGACACACACACTTCCAGGAAGCAGACCGTAACAGCTGTCTAACGCCCAGATACATATTTACTGCTAGGTAACAGAGGACGTCAGAATGATAGAAACTCTGCTGATTTCCGTTTGTACCATCACCGGGGGATCGAATGAGCTAGGATTACGAGTCGAGAGCGACGTCCACTCAGCAATAAAGCCGCCTAGTTTGTGCATTGGTGCAGGAGATAATTTGAGAGAGGTTAAGGGAAAGGAATGATGTTTGGTGGCCTTGAAAGCTTTGGAGGGGAGGGGGGTTGCCAGCTACGAATTAAAATAGTTAATTATTTAAGATAGGATATATATGCAAAAGACGTTGCGAGATATAGTAAGAAAAGTGTTTCTGACTGAGGTTAGGTACTGTGTGATTGACTTGTAAGTTAGGAAAAAAAATACTTATTAGAAACTTCGATAATCTTTAGAAATGTTTCTTTGCAAATAGTTGCAAATTATTGTGTAAAAAGCCTATGGTTACCGTACATTAAACAAACACACGTGAGCACAATTAGTCCACGGGATTCAGAGAGAGTGAGAGTGAACAGCGAAATAGTAACAAAAAATGTGACAATGAGGGGAAACTAAGTTATTCAAACGTTACCTATATAAATTACAGTAACACTAACCGAGCATCCACATATATATTCCAATCAATTTATGTTAACCATTTTAGAGTTGGTTAGGTTCGGTTATATATCTACCTTAGTTTTAACTCAAAGGAAAAGAACTTAACTCATACATAATGAAATGGATAGTTTTATCATTTCATAAGAAAAATATTCGAAAAATCTATAAATTCAGGAAAACTTGGCTTATTAGGCAAATCGTGCCTTGCATACTAGGCCAAGAAGTGCGTTCTGGCTACTAGGTACGATATATATATATATATATATATATATATATATATATATATATATATATATATATATATATATATATATATATATATATATGTCGTACCTAATAGCCAGAACTCACTTCTCAGCCTACTATTCAAGGCCCGATTTGCCTAATAAGCCAAGTTTTCATGAATTAATGTTTTTTCGTCTACCTAACCTACCTAACCTAACCTAACCTAGCTTTTTTTGGCTACCTAACCTAACCTTACCTATAAATATAGGTTAGGTTAGGTTAGGTAGGGTTGGTTAGGTTCGGTCATATATCTACGTTAATTTTAACTCCAATAAAAAAAATTGACCTCATACATAGAGAAAAGGGTTGCTTTATCATTTCATAAGAAAAAAATTATAGTAAATATATTAATTCAGGAAAACTTTGCTTATTAGGCAAATCGGGCCTTGAATAGTAGGCTGAGAAGTGAGTTCTGGCTACTAGGTACGACATATATATATATATATATATATATATATATATATATATATATATATATATATATATATATATATATATATATATATATATATATATATATATATATATATATATATATATATATATATATATACATGTTGTACCTAGTTGCCAGAACGTCGTACTCGGCCTACTATGAAATTCTCGATTTGCTTAAAAAGCCAAGTTGTCCTGAATTAATATATTTTCTCTAATTTTTTTCTTATGAAATGATAAAGCTACCCATTTCTTAATGTATGAGGTCAATTTTTTTAATTGGAGTTAAAATTTTGTAGATTTCTACCTAACCTAAACCGAACCTAAAGAACCCTGCCTAACCTAACCTAACCTATCTTTATAGGTTAGGTTAGGTTTGGTAGCCGAGAAAGTTATGTTAGGTTAGGTTAGGTATTTTAGGTAGCCGAAAAAGAATTAATTCATGAAAACTTGGCTTTTTATGCAAATCGGGTCTTGCATAGTAAGCTGAGAAGTGCATTCTGGCTACTAGGTACGACATATATATAAACATATATATATATATATATATATATATATATGTCGTACCTAGTAGCCAGAGCGCACTTCTCAGCCTACTATGCAAGGCCCGATTTGCCTAATAAGCCAAGTTTTCCTTAATTAATATATATTCTCTAATTTTTTTCTTATGAAATGATAAAGCTACCCATTTCATTATGTATGAGGACAATTTTTTTTTATTGGAGTTAAAATTAACGTAGATATATGACCGAACCTAACCAACCCTACCTAACCTAACCTAACCTATCTGTATAGGTTAGGTTAGGTTAGGTAGCCGAAAAAGTTAGGTTAGGTTAGGTTAGGTAGGTTAGGTAGTCGAAAAACAATTAATTCATGAAAACTTGGCTTATTAGGCAAATCGGGCCTTGCATAGTAGGCTGAGAAGTGCGTTCTGGCTACTAGGTACGACATATATATATATATATATATATATATATATATATATATATATATATATATATATATATATATATATATATATATATATTTATTTATTTATTAAAAATATATTATATATATATATATGTATATTGAAATATTGACCTGTGGGTCCAGTAGGCCATCTGTGTCCCCTCAGATGGTCTCTCTTATCACAGTTTGTGTCTATGGATGTGTGTCTGTGTGTGTGTTTATCCCTGTGAGTGTCCGTGTGAGTGTGAGTGCCCCTGTGATTGTCCGGGTGCGAGTGTGTCCGGTTATACCTGTGGGTCCACGAGGCCATCTGTGTCCCCTCAGATGGTCTCCCTTACCACAGTCTATGGGTGTCTATGAGTGTGAGTGCCCTTATGAGTGTTCGGGTGAGGGTGTGTGTGTGAGTGTCCTGGTTTGTGTGAGGTTTGGTTCCAGGAAACATCCTTCCCCCCCCCCCCTTCCCATATCTCCACCCTTATTCCCACCGTGGGTTCGAATCCCAGGTGATTAGACCTGCCCTAGGTCCATGGATCCAAGGTTTCCATCCGTGGGCCCAACGGATTTCACCCCTTCCCCACTTTCCAAGGGCCAGGTCAATTCCAGCTATCCAGGGAACCTGTCGAAACAGAGGCAGCTACAGGAGGGGACACACAAATATTTGTGCCCTGCAGTTACACACCCGTTCCGACAGGCTCGATCCCAATCTATCCAGATGAGAACACGTTCTCTTCCGACTAGACCACGCTGGAGTCGCTGTATGTCTCAAATTTGGATCCTTTATTTATAGTTAGTATTTTTGTTGTATTAATTGATTTGTTTAAAATTTTTAATGACTTCGGTAGAGTGATTTAGGGAGTTGGGGGGGGGGTTGCGTGTGTAGTGGATTGCACGAGATCGTGGTTGGCTAGTATTTATCTAGTTGTGTTCACCTAGTTGTAGTTGCGAGGGTTGAGCTCTGCTCTTTCGGCCCGCCTCTCAACTGTCAATCAGTCAATTATTATTAACTAATAAAAAAAAATTCCACACTCACACTGACACACACACTTCCAGGAAGCAGACCGTAACAGCTGTCTAACGCCCAGATACATATTTACTGCTAGGTAACAGAGGACGTCAGAATGATAGAAACTCTGCTGATTTCCGTTTGTACCATCACCGGGGGATCGAATGAGCTAGGATTACGAGTCGAGAGCGACGTCCACTCAGCAATAAAGCCGCCTAGTTTGTGCATTGGTGCAGGAGATAATTTGAGAGAGGTTAAGGGAAAGGAATGATGTTTGGTGGCCTTGAAAGCTTTGGAGGGGAGGGGGGTTGCCAGTTACGAATTAAAATAGTTAATTATTTAAGATAGGATATATATGCAAAAGACGTTGCGAGATATAGTAAGAAAAGTGTTTCTGACTGAGGTTAGGTACTGTGTGATTGACTTGTAAGTTAGGAAAAAAAATACTTATTAGAAACTTCGATAATCTTTAGAAATGTTTCTTTGCAAATAGTTGCAAATTATTGTGTAAAAAGCCTATGGTTACCGTACATTAAACAAACACACGTGAGCACAATTAGTCCACGGGATTCAGAGAGAGTGAGAGTGAACAGCGAAATAGTAACAAAAAATGTGACAATGAGGGGAAACTAAGTTATTCAAACGTTACCTATATAAATTACAGTAACACTAACCGAGCATCCACATATATATTCCAATCAATTTATGTTAACCATTTTAGAGTTGGTTAGGTTCGGTTATATATCTACCTTAGTTTTAACGCAAAGGAAAAGAACTTAACTCATACATAATGAAATGGATAGTTTTATCATTTCATAAGAAAAATATTCGAAAAATCTATAAATTCAGGAAAACTTGGCTTATTAGGCAAATCGTGCCTTGCATACTAGGCCAAGAAGTGCGTTCTGGCTACTAGGTACGATATATATATATATATATATATATATATATATATATATATATATATATATATATATATATATATATATATATATATATATATATGTCGTACCTAATAGCCAGAACTCACTTCTCAGCCTACTATTCAAGGCCCGATTTGCCTAATAAGCCAAGTTTTCATGAATTAATGTTTTTTCGTCTACCTAACCTACCTAACCTAACCTAACCTAGCTTTTTTTGGCTACCTAACCTAACCTTACCTATAAATATAGGTTAGGTTAGGTTAGGTAGGGTTGGTTAGGTTCGGTCATATATCTACGTTAATTTTAACTCCAATAAAAAAAATTGACCTCATACATAGAGAAAAGGGTTGCTTTATCATTTCATAAGAAAAAAATTATAGTAAATATATTAATTCAGGAAAACTTTGCTTATTAGGCAAATCGGGCCTTGAATAGTAGGCTGAGAAGTGAGTTCTGGCTACTAGGTACGACATATATATATATATATATATATATATATATATATATATATATATATATATATATATATATACATGTTGTACCTAGTTGCCAGAACGTCGTACTCGGCCTACTATGCAAGGCTCGATTTGCTTAAAAAGCCAAGTTGTCCTGAATTAATATATTTTCTCTAATTTTTTTCTTATGAAATGATAAAGCTACCCATTTCTTAATGTATGAGGTCAATTTTTTTAATTGGAGTTAAAATTTTGTAGATTTCTACCTAACCTAAACCGAACCTAAAGAACCCTGCCTAACCTAACCTAACCTATCTTTATAGGTTAGGTTAGGTTTGGTAGCCGAGAAAGTTATGTTAGGTTAGGTTAGGTATTTTAGGTAGCCGAAAAAGAATTAATTCATGAAAACTTGGCTTTTTATGCAAATCGGGTCTTGCATAGTAAGCTGAGAAGTGCATTCTGGCTACTAGGTACGACATATATATAAACATATATATATATATATATATATATATATATATATATATATATATATATATATATATATATATATATATATATATATATTTATTTATTTATTAAAAATATATTATATATATATATATGTATATTGAAATATTGACCTGTGGGTCCAGTAGGCCATCTGTGTCCCCTCAGATGGTCTCTCTTATCACAGTTTGTGTCTATGGATGTGTGTCTGTGTGTGTGTTTATCCCTGTGAGTGTCCGTGTGAGTGTGAGTGCCCCTGTGATTGTCCGGGTGCGAGTGTGTCCGGTTATACCTGTGGGTCCACGAGGCCATCTGTGTCCCCTCAGATGGTCTCCCTTACCACAGTCTATGGGTGTCTATGAGTGTGAGTGCCCTTATGAGTGTTCGGGTGAGGGTGTGTGTGTGAGTGTCCTGGTTTGTGTGAGGTTTGGTTCCAGGAAACATCCTTCCCCCCCCCCCTTCCCATATCTCCACCCTTATTCCCACCGTGGGTTCGAATCCCAGGTGATTAGACCTGCCCTAGGTCCATGGATCCAAGGTTTCCATCCGTGGGCCCAACGGATTTCACCCCTTCCCCACTTTCCAAGGGCCAGGTCAATTCCAGCTATCCAGGGAACCTGTCGAAACAGAGGCAGCTACAGGAGGGGACACACAAATATTTGTGCCCTGCAGTTACACACCCGTTCCGACAGGCTCGATCCCAATCTATCCAGATGAGAACACGTTCTCTTCCGACTAGACCACGCTGGAGTCGCTGTATGTCTCAAATTTGGATCCTTTATTTATAGTTAGTATTTTTGTTGTATTAATTGATTTGTTTAAAATTTTTAATGACTTCGGTAGAGTGATTTAGGGAGTTGGGGGGGGGGGGTTGCGTGTGTAGTGGATTGCACGAGATCGTGGTTGGCTAGTATTTATCTAGTTGTGTTCACCTAGTTGTAGTTGCGAGGGTTGAGCTCTGCTCTTTCGGCCCGCCTCTCAACTGTCAATCAGTCAATTATTATTAACTAATAAAAAAAAATTCCACACTCACACTGACACACACACTTCCAGGAAGCAGACCGTAACAGCTGTCTAACGCCCAGATACATATTTACTGCTAGGTAACAGAGGACGTCAGAATGATAGAAACTCTGCTGATTTCCGTTTGTACCATCACCGGGGGATCGAATGAGCTAGGATTACGAGTCGAGAGCGACGTCCACTCAGCAATAAAGCCGCCTAGTTTGTGCATTGGTGCAGGAGATAATTTGAGAGAGGTTAAGGGAAAGGAATGATGTTTGGTGGCCTTGAAAGCTTTGGAGGGGAGGGGGGTTGCCAGTTACGAATTAAAATAGTTAATTATTTAAGATAGGATATATATGCAAAAGACGTTGCGAGATATAGTAAGAAAAGTGTTTCTGACTGAGGTTAGGTACTGTGTGATTGACTTGTAAGTTAGGAAAAAAAATACTTATTAGAAACTTCGATAATCTTTAGAAATGTTTCTTTGCAAATAGTTGCAAATTATTGTGTAAAAAGCCTATGGTTACCGTACATTAAACAAACACACGTGAGCACAATTAGTCCACGGGATTCAGAGAGAGTGAGAGTGAACAGCGAAATAGTAACAAAAAATGTGACAATGAGGGGAAACTAAGTTATTCAAACGTTACCTATATAAATTACAGTAACACTAACCGAGCATCCACATATATATTCCAATCAATTTATGTTAACCATTTTAGAGTTGGTTAGGTTCGGTTATATATCTACCTTAGTTTTAACGCAAAGGAAAAGAACTTAACTCATACATAATGAAATGGATAGTTTTATCATTTCATAAGAAAAATATTCGAAAAATCTATAAATTCAGGAAAACTTGGCTTATTAGGCAAATCGTGCCTTGCATACTAGGCCAAGAAGTGCGTTCTGGCTACTAGGTACGATATATATATATATATATATATATATATATATATATATATATATATATATATATATATATATATATATATATATATATATATATATATATATATATATGTCGTACCTAATAGCCAGAACTCACTTCTCAGCCTACTATTCAAGGCCCGATTTGCCTAATAAGCCAAGTTTTCATGAATTAATGTTTTTTCGTCTACCTAACCTACCTAACCTAACCTAACCTAGCTTTTTTTGGCTACCTAACCTAACCTTACCTATAAATATAGGTTAGGTTAGGTTAGGTAGGGTTGGTTAGGTTCGGTCATATATCTACGTTAATTTTAACTCCAATAAAAAAAATTGACCTCATACATAGAGAAAAGGGTTGCTTTATCATTTCATAAGAAAAAAATTATAGTAAATATATTAATTCAGGAAAACTTTGCTTATTAGGCAAATCGGGCCTTGAATAGTAGGCTGAGAAGTGAGTTCTGGCTACTAGGTACGACATATATATATATATATATATATATATATATGTCGTACCTAGTAGCCAGAACGCACTTCTTAGCCTACTATGCAAGGCCTGATTTGCCTAATAAGCCAAGTTTTCCTGAATTAATATATTTTCTCTAATTTTTTTCTTATGAAATGATAAAGCTACCCATTTCATTATGTATGAGGTCCACTTTATTTTATTGTAGTTAAAATTAACGTAGATATATGACCGAACCTAACCAACCCTACCTAACCTAACCTAACCTATCTTTATAGGTTAGGTTGGGTTAGGTAACCGAAAAAGGTAGGTTAGGTTAGGTTAGGTAGGTTAGGTCGTCGAAAAAACATTAATTCATGAAAACTTGACTTATTAGGCAAATCGGGCCTTGCAAAGTAGGCTGAGAAGTTCGTTCTGGCTACTAGGTACGACATATATATATATATATATATATATATATATATATATATACATGTTGTACCTAGTTGCCAGAACGTCGTACTCGGCCTACTATGCAAGGCTCGATTTGCTTAAAAAGCCAAGTTGTCCTGAATTAATATATTTTCTCTAATTTTTTTCTTATGAAATGATAAAGCTACCCATTTCTTAATGTATGAGGTCAATTTTTTTAATTGGAGTTAAAATTTTGTAGATTTCTACCTAACCTAAACCGAACCTAAAGAACCCTGCCTAACCTAACCTAACCTATCTTTATAGGTTAGGTTAGGTTTGGTAGCCGAGAAAGTTATGTTAGGTTAGGTTAGGTATTTTAGGTAGCCGAAAAAGAATTAATTCATGAAAACTTGGCTTTTTATGCAAATCGGGTCTTGCATAGTAAGCTGAGAAGTGCATTCTGGCTACTAGGTACGACATATATATAAACATATATATATATATATATATATATATATATATATATATATATATATATATATATATATATATATATATATATTTATTTATTTATTAAAAATATATTATATATATATATATGTATATTGAAATATTGACCTGTGGGTCCAGTAGGCCATCTGTGTCCCCTCAGATGGTCTCTCTTATCACAGTTTGTGTCTATGGATGTGTGTCTGTGTGTGTGTTTATCCCTGTGAGTGTCCGTGTGAGTGTGAGTGCCCCTGTGATTGTCCGGGTGCGAGTGTGTCCGGTTATACCTGTGGGTCCACGAGGCCATCTGTGTCCCCTCAGATGGTCTCCCTTACCACAGTCTATGGGTGTCTATGAGTGTGAGTGCCCTTATGAGTGTTCGGGTGAGGGTGTGTGTGTGAGTGTCCTGGTTTGTGTGAGGTTTGGTTCCAGGAAACATCCTTCCCCCCCCCCCCTTCCCATATCTCCACCCTTATTCCCACCGTGGGTTCGAATCCCAGGTGATTAGACCTGCCCTAGGTCCATGGATCCAAGGTTTCCATCCGTGGGCCCAACGGATTTCACCCCTTCCCCACTTTCCAAGGGCCAGGTCAATTCCAGCTATCCAGGGAACCTGTCGAAACAGAGGCAGCTACAGGAGGGGACACACAAATATTTGTGCCCTGCAGTTACACACCCGTTCCGACAGGCTCGATCCCAATCTATCCAGATGAGAACACGTTCTCTTCCGACTAGACCACGCTGGAGTCGCTGTATGTCTCAAATTTGGATCCTTTATTTATAGTTAGTATTTTTGTTGTATTAATTGATTTGTTTAAAATTTTTAATGACTTCGGTAGAGTGATTTAGGGAGTTGGGGGGGGGGTTGCGTGTGTAGTGGATTGCACGAGATCGTGGTTGGCTAGTATTTATCTAGTTGTGTTCACCTAGTTGTAGTTGCGAGGGTTGAGCTCTGCTCTTTCGGCCCGCCTCTCAACTGTCAATCAGTCAATTATTATTAACTAATAAAAAAAAATTCCACACTCACACTGACACACACACTTCCAGGAAGCAGACCGTAACAGCTGTCTAACGCCCAGATACATATTTACTGCTAGGTAACAGAGGACGTCAGAATGATAGAAACTCTGCTGATTTCCGTTTGTACCATCACCGGGGGATCGAATGAGCTAGGATTACGAGTCGAGAGCGACGTCCACTCAGCAATAAAGCCGCCTAGTTTGTGCATTGGTGCAGGAGATAATTTGAGAGAGGTTAAGGAAAAGGAATGATGTTTGGTGGCCTTGAAAGCTTTGGAGGGGAGGGGGGTTGCCAGTTACGAATTAAAATAGTTAATTATTTAAGATAGGATATATATGCAAAAGACGTTGCGAGATATAGTAAGAAAAGTGTTTCTGACTGAGGTTAGGTACTGTGTGATTGACTTGTAAGTTAGGAAAAAAAATACTTATTAGAAACTTCGATAATCTTTAGAAATGTTTCTTTGCAAATAGTTGCAAATTATTGTGTAAAAAGCCTATGGTTACCGTACATTAAACAAACACACGTGAGCACAATTAGTCCACGGGATTCAGAGAGAGTGAGAGTGAACAGCGAAATAGTAACAAAAAATGTGACAATGAGGGGAAACTAAGTTATTCAAACGTTACCTATATAAATTACAGTAACACTAACCGAGCATCCACATATATATTCCAATCAATTTATGTTAACCATTTTAGAGTTGGTTAGGTTCGGTTATATATCTACCTTAGTTTTAACTCAAAGGAAAAGAACTTAACTCATACATAATGAAATGGATAGTTTTATCATTTCATAAGAAAAATATTCGAAAAATCTATAAATTCAGGAAAACTTGGCTTATTAGGCAAATCGTGCCTTGCATACTAGGCCAAGAAGTGCGTTCTGGCTACTAGGTACGATATATATATATATATATATATATATATATATATATATATATATATATATATATATATATATATATATATATATATATATATATATATATATATGTCGTACCTAATAGCCAGAACTCACTTCTCAGCCTACTATTCAAGGCCCGATTTGCCTAATAAGCCAAGTTTTCATGAATTAATGTTTTTTCGTCTACCTAACCTACCTAACCTAACCTAACCTAGCTTTTTTTGGCTACCTAACCTAACCTTACCTATAAATATAGGTTAGGTTAGGTTAGGTAGGGTTGGTTAGGTTCGGTCATATATCTACGTTAATTTTAACTCCAATAAAAAAAATTGACCTCATACATAGAGAAAAGGGTTGCTTTATCATTTCATAAGAAAAAAATTATAGTAAATATATTAATTCAGGAAAACTTTGCTTATTAGGCAAATCGGGCCTTGAATAGTAGGCTGAGAAGTGAGTTCTGGCTACTAGGTACGACATATATATATATATATATATATATATATATATATATATATATATATATATATATATATATATATACATGTTGTACCTAGTTGCCAGAACGTCGTACTCGGCCTACTATGCAAGGCTCGATTTGCTTAAAAAGCCAAGTTGTCCTGAATTAATATATTTTCTCTAATTTTTTTCTTATGAAATGATAAAGCTACCCATTTCTTAATGTATGAGGTCAATTTTTTTAATTGGAGTTAAAATTTTGTAGATTTCTACCTAACCTAAACCGAACCTAAAGAACCCTGCCTAACCTAACCTAACCTATCTTTATAGGTTAGGTTAGGTTTGGTAGCCGAGAAAGTTATGTTAGGTTAGGTTAGGTATTTTAGGTAGCCGAAAAAGAATTAATTCATGAAAACTTGGCTTTTTATGCAAATCGGGTCTTGCATAGTAAGCTGAGAAGTGCATTCTGGCTACTAGGTACGACATATATATAAACATATATATATATATATATATATATATATATATATATATATATATATATATATATATATATATATATTTATTTATTTATTAAAAATATATTATATATATATATATGTATATTGAAATATTGACCTGTGGGTCCAGTAGGCCATCTGTGTCCCCTCAGATGGTCTCTCTTATCACAGTTTGTGTCTATGGATGTGTGTCTGTGTGTGTGTTTATCCCTGTGAGTGTCCGTGTGAGTGTGAGTGCCCCTGTGATTGTCCGGGTGCGAGTGTGTCCGGTTATACCTGTGGGTCCACGAGGCCATCTGTGTCCCCTCAGATGGTCTCCCTTACCACAGTCTATGGGTGTCTATGAGTGTGAGTGCCCTTATGAGTGTTCGGGTGAGGGTGTGTGTGTGAGTGTCCTGGTTTGTGTGAGGTTTGGTTCCAGGAAACATCCTTCCCCCCCCCCCTTCCCATATCTCCACCCTTATTCCCACCGTGGGTTCGAATCCCAGGTGATTAGACCTGCCCTAGGTCCATGGATCCAAGGTTTCCATCCGTGGGCCCAACGGATTTCACCCCTTCCCCACTTTCCAAGGGCCAGGTCAATTCCAGCTATCCAGGGAACCTGTCGAAACAGAGGCAGCTACAGGAGGGGACACACAAATATTTGTGCCCTGCAGTTACACACCCGTTCCGACAGGCTCGATCCCAATCTATCCAGATGAGAACACGTTCTCTTCCGACTAGACCACGCTGGAGTCGCTGTATGTCTCAAATTTGGATCCTTTATTTATAGTTAGTATTTTTGTTGTATTAATTGATTTGTTTAAAATTTTTAATGACTTCGGTAGAGTGATTTAGGGAGTTGGGGGGGGGGTTGCGTGTGTAGTGGATTGCACGAGATCGTGGTTGGCTAGTATTTATCTAGTTGTGTTCACCTAGTTGTAGTTGCGAGGGTTGAGCTCTGCTCTTTCGGCCCGCCTCTCAACTGTCAATCAGTCAATTATTATTAACTAATAAAAAAAAATTCCACACTCACACTGACACACACACTTCCAGGAAGCAGACCGTAACAGCTGTCTAACGCCCAGATACATATTTACTGCTAGGTAACAGAGGACGTCAGAATGATAGAAACTCTGCTGATTTCCGTTTGTACCATCACCGGGGGATCGAATGAGCTAGGATTACGAGTCGAGAGCGACGTCCACTCAGCAATAAAGCCGCCTAGTTTGTGCATTGGTGCAGGAGATAATTTGAGAGAGGTTAAGGGAAAGGAATGATGTTTGGTGGCCTTGAAAGCTTTGGAGGGGAGGGGGGTTGCCAGTTACGAATTAAAATAGTTAATTATTTAAGATAGGATATATATGCAAAAGACGTTGCGAGATATAGTAAGAAAAGTGTTTCTGACTGAGGTTAGGTACTGTGTGATTGACTTGTAAGTTAGGAAAAAAAATACTTATTAGAAACTTCGATAATCTTTAGAAATGTTTCTTTGCAAATAGTTGCAAATTATTGTGTAAAAAGCCTATGGTTACCGTACATTAAACAAACACACGTGAGCACAATTAGTCCACGGGATTCAGAGAGAGTGAGAGTGAACAGCGAAATAGTAACAAAAAATGTGACAATGAGGGGAAACTAAGTTATTCAAACGTTACCTATATAAATTACAGTAACACTAACCGAGCATCCACATATATATTCCAATCAATTTATGTTAACCATTTTAGAGTTGGTTAGGTTCGGTTATATATCTACCTTAGTTTTAACTCAAAGGAAAAGAACTTAACTCATACATAATGAAATGGATAGTTTTATCATTTCATAAGAAAAATATTCGAAAAATCTATAAATTCAGGAAAACTTGGCTTATTAGGCAAATCGTGCCTTGCATACTAGGCCAAGAAGTGCGTTCTGGCTACTAGGTACGATATATATATATATATATATATATATATATATATGTCGTACCTAGTAGCCAGAACTCACTTCTCAGCCTACTATGCGAGGCCCGATTTGCCTAATAAGCCAAGTTTTACTGAATTAATATATTTTCTCTAATATTTTTCTTATGAAATGATAAAGCTACCCATTTCATTATGTATGAGGTCAATTTTTTTTTATTGGAGTTAAAATTAACGTAGATATATGACCGAACCTAACCAACCCTACCTAACCTAACGTAACCTATCTTTATAGGTTAGGTTAGGTTAGGTAGCCGAAAACGTTAGGTTAGGTTAGGTTAGGTAGGTTAGGTTGTCGAAAAATTATTAATTCATGAAAACTAGGCTTATTAGGCAAATCGGGCCATGCATAGTAGGCTGAGAAGTGAGTTCTGGCTACTAGGTACGACATATATATATATATATATATATATATATATATATATATATATATATATACATGTTGTACCTAGTTGCCAGAACGTCGTACTCGGCCTACTATGCAAGGCTCGATTTGCTTAAAAAGCCAAGTTGTCCTGAATTAATATATTTTCTCTAATTTTTTTCTTATGAAATGATAAAGCTACCCATTTCTTAATGTATGAGGTCAATTTTTTTAATTGGAGTTAAAATTTTGTAGATTTCTACCTAACCTAAACCGAACCTAAAGAACCCTGCCTAACCTAACCTAACCTATCTTTATAGGTTAGGTTAGGTTTGGTAGCCGAGAAAGTTATGTTAGGTTAGGTTAGGTATTTTAGGTAGCCGAAAAAGAATTAATTCATGAAAACTTGGCTTTTTATGCAAATCGGGTCTTGCATAGTAAGCTGAGAAGTGCATTCTGGCTACTAGGTACGACATATATATAAACATATATATATATATATATATATATATATATATATATGTCGTACCTAGTAGCCAGAGCGCACTTCTCAGCCTACTATGCAAGGCCCGATTTGCCTAATAAGCCAAGTTTTCCCTAATTAATATATATTCTCTAATTTTTTTCTTATGAAATGATAAAGCTACCCATTTCATTATGTATGAGGACAATTTTTTTTTATTGGAGTTAAAATTAACGTAGATATATGACCGAACCTAACCAACCCTACCTAACCTAACCTAACCTATCTGTATAGGTTAGGTTAGGTTAGGTAGCCGAAAAAGTTAGGTTAGGTTAGGTTAGGTAGGTTAGGTAGTCGAAAAACAATTAATTCATGAAAACTTGGCTTATTAGGCAAATCGGGCCTTGCATAGTAGGCTGAGAAGTGCGTTCTGGCTACTAGGTACGACATATATATATATATATATATATATATATATATATATATATATATATATATATATATATATATATATATATATATATATATATATATATATATATATATATATATATTTATTTATTTATTAAAAATATATTATATATATATATATGTATATTGAAATATTGACCTGTGGGTCCAGTAGGCCATCTGTGTCCCCTCAGATGGTCTCTCTTATCACAGTTTGTGTCTATGGATGTGTGTCTGTGTGTGTGTTTATCCCTGTGAGTGTCCGTGTGAGTGTGAGTGCCCCTGTGATTGTCCGGGTGCGAGTGTGTCCGGTTATACCTGTGGGTCCACGAGGCCATCTGTGTCCCCTCAGATGGTCTCCCTTACCACAGTCTATGGGTGTCTATGAGTGTGAGTGCCCTTATGAGTGTTCGGGTGAGGGTGTGTGTGTGAGTGTCCTGGTTTGTGTGAGGTTTGGTTCCAGGAAACATCCTTCCCCCCCCCCCCCCTTCCCATATCTCCACCCTTATTCCCACCGTGGGTTCGAATCCCAGGTGATTAGACCTGCCCTAGGTCCATGGATCCAAGGTTTCCATCCGTGGGCCCAACGGATTTCACCCCTTCCCCACTTTCCAAGGGCCAGGTCAATTCCAGCTATCCAGGGAACCTGTCGAAACAGAGGCAGCTACAGGAGGGGACACACAAATATTTGTGCCCTGCAGTTACACACCCGTTCCGACAGGCTCGATCCCAATCTATCCAGATGAGAACACGTTCTCTTCCGACTAGACCACGCTGGAGTCGCTGTATGTCTCAAATTTGGATCCTTTATTTATAGTTAGTATTTTTGTTGTATTAATTGATTTGTTTAAAATTTTTAATGACTTCGGTAGAGTGATTTAGGGAGTTGGGGGGGGGGTTGCGTGTGTAGTGGATTGCACGAGATCGAGGTTGGCTAGTATTTATCTAGTTGTGTTCACCTAGTTGTAGTTGCGAGGGTTGAGCTCTGCTCTTTCGGCCCGCCTCTCAACTGTCAATCAGTCAATTATTATTAACTAATAAAAAAAAATTCCACACTCACACTGACACACACACTTCCAGGAAGCAGACCGTAACAGCTGTCTAACGCCCAGATACATATTTACTGCTAGGTAACAGAGGACGTCAGAATGATAGAAACTCTGCTGATTTCCGTTTGTACCATCACCGGGGGATCGAATGAGCTAGGATTACGAGTCGAGAGCGACGTCCACTCAGCAATAAAGCCGCCTAGTTTGTGCATTGGTGCAGGAGATAATTTGAGAGAGGTTAAGGGAAAGGAATGATGTTTGGTGGCCTTGAAAGCTTTGGAGGGGAGGGGGGTTGCCAGTTACGAATTAAAATAGTTAATTATTTAAGATAGGATATATATGCAAAAGACGTTGCGAGATATAGTAAGAAAAGTGTTTCTGACTGAGGTTAGGTACTGTGTGATTGACTTGTAAGTTAGGAAAAAAAATACTTATTAGAAACTTCGATAATCTTTAGAAATGTTTCTTTGCAAATAGTTGCAAATTATTGTGTAAAAAGCCTATGGTTACCGTACATTAAACAAACACACGTGAGCACAATTAGTCCACGGGATTCAGAGAGAGTGAGAGTGAACAGCGAAATAGTAACAAAAAATGTGACAATGAGGGGAAACTAAGTTATTCAAACGTTACCTATATAAATTACAGTAACACTAACCGAGCATCCACATATATATTCCAATCAATTTATGTTAACCATTTTAGAGTTGGTTAGGTTCGGTTATATATCTACCTTAGTTTTAACTCAAAGGAAAAGAACTTAACTCATACATAATGAAATGGATAGTTTTATCATTTCATAAGAAAAATATTCGAAAAATCTATAAATTCAGGAAAACTTGGCTTATTAGGCAAATCGTGCCTTGCATACTAGGCCAAGAAGTGCGTTCTGGCTACTAGGTACGATATATATATATATATATATATATATATATATATATATATATATATATATATATATATATATATATATATATATATATATATATATATATATATATATATATATATATATATATATATATATATGTCGTACCTAATAGCCAGAACTCACTTCTCAGCCTACTATTCAAGGCCCGATTTGCCTAATAAGCCAAGTTTTCATGAATTAATGTTTTTTCGTCTACCTAACCTACCTAACCTAACCTAACCTAGCTTTTTTTGGCTACCTAACCTAACCTTACCTATAAATATAGGTTAGGTTAGGTTAGGTAGGGTTGGTTAGGTTCGGTCATATATCTACGTTAATTTTAACTCCAATAAAAAAAATTGACCTCATACATAGAGAAAAGGGTTGCTTTATCATTTCATAAGAAAAAAATTATAGTAAATATATTAATTCAGGAAAACTTTGCTTATTAGGCAAATCGGGCCTTGAATAGTAGGCTGAGAAGTGAGTTCTGGCTACTAGGTACGACATATATATATATATATATATATATATATATATATATATATATATATATATATACATGTTGTACCTAGTTGCCAGAACGTCGTACTCGGCCTACTATGCAAGGCTCGATTTGCTTAAAAAGCCAAGTTGTCCTGAATTAATATATTTTCTCTAATTTTTTTCTTATGAAATGATAAAGCTACCCATTTCTTAATGTATGAGGTCAATTTTTTTAATTGGAGTTAAAATTTTGTAGATTTCTACCTAACCTAAACCGAACCTAAAGAACCCTGCCTAACCTAACCTAACCTATCTTTATAGGTTAGGTTAGGTTTGGTAGCCGAGAAAGTTATGTTAGGTTAGGTTAGGTATTTTAGGTAGCCGAAAAAGAATTAATTCATGAAAACTTGGCTTTTTATGCAAATCGGGTCTTGCATAGTAAGCTGAGAAGTGCATTCTGGCTACTAGGTACGACATATATATAAACATATATATATATATATATATATATATATATATATATATATATATATATATATATATATATATTTATTTATTTATTAAAAATATATTATATATATATATATGTATATTGAAATATTGACCTGTGGGTCCAGTAGGCCATCTGTGTCCCCTCAGATGGTCTCTCTTATCACAGTTTGTGTCTATGGATGTGTGTCTGTGTGTGTGTTTATCCCTGTGAGTGTCCGTGTGAGTGTGAGTGCCCCTGTGATTGTCCGGGTGCGAGTGTGTCCGGTTATACCTGTGGGTCCACGAGGCCATCTGTGTCCCCTCAGATGGTCTCCCTTACCACAGTCTATGGGTGTCTATGAGTGTGAGTGCCCTTATGAGTGTTCGGGTGAGGGTGTGTGTGTGAGTGTCCTGGTTTGTGTGAGGTTTGGTTCCAGGAAACATCCTTCCCCCCCCCCTTCCCATATCTCCACCCTTATTCCCACCGTGGGTTCGAATCCCAGGTGATTAGACCTGCCCTAGGTCCATGGATCCAAGGTTTCCATCCGTGGGCCCAACGGATTTCACCCCTTCCCCACTTTCCAAGGGCCAGGTCAATTCCAGCTATCCAGGGAACCTGTCGAAACAGAGGCAGCTACAGGAGGGGACACACAAATATTTGTGCCCTGCAGTTACACACCCGTTCCGACAGGCTCGATCCCAATCTATCCAGATGAGAACACGTTCTCTTCCGACTAGACCACGCTGGAGTCGCTGTATGTCTCAAATTTGGATCCTTTATTTATAGTTAGTATTTTTGTTGTATTAATTGATTTGTTTAAAATTTTTAATGACTTCGGTAGAGTGATTTAGGGAGTTGGGGGGGGGGGTTGCGTGTGTAGTGGATTGCACGAGATCGTGGTTGGCTAGTATTTATCTAGTTGTGTTCACCTAGTTGTAGTTGCGAGGGTTGAGCTCTGCTCTTTCGGCCCGCCTCTCAACTGTCAATCAGTCAATTATTATTAACTAATAAAAAAAAATTCCACACTCACACTGACACACACACTTCCAGGAAGCAGACCGTAACAGCTGTCTAACGCCCAGATACATATTTACTGCTAGGTAACAGAGGACGTCAGAATGATAGAAACTCTGCTGATTTCCGTTTGTACCATCACCGGGGGATCGAATGAGCTAGGATTACGAGTCGAGAGCGACGTCCACTCAGCAATAAAGCCGCCTAGTTTGTGCATTGGTGCAGGAGATAATTTGAGAGAGGTTAAGGGAAAGGAATGATGTTTGGTGGCCTTGAAAGCTTTGGAGGGGAGGGGGGTTGCCAGTTACGAATTAAAATAGTTAATTATTTAAGATAGGATATATATGCAAAAGACGTTGCGAGATATAGTAAGAAAAGTGTTTCTGACTGAGGTTAGGTACTGTGTGATTGACTTGTAAGTTAGGAAAAAAAATACTTATTAGAAACTTCGATAATCTTTAGAAATGTTTCTTTGCAAATAGTTGCAAATTATTGTGTAAAAAGCCTATGGTTACCGTACATTAAACAAACACACGTGAGCACAATTAGTCCACGGGATTCAGAGAGAGTGAGAGTGAACAGCGAAATAGTAACAAAAAATGTGACAATGAGGGGAAACTAAGTTATTCAAACGTTACCTATATAAATTACAGTAACACTAACCGAGCATCCACATATATATTCCAATCAATTTATGTTAACCATTTTAGAGTTGGTTAGGTTCGGTTATATATCTACCTTAGTTTTAACTCAAAGGAAAAGAACTTAACTCATACATAATGAAATGGATAGTTTTATCATTTCATAAGAAAAATATTCGAAAAATCTATAAATTCAGGAAAACTTGGCTTATTAGGCAAATCGTGCCTTGCATACTAGGCCAAGAAGTGCGTTCTGGCTACTAGGTACGATATATATATATATATATATATATATATATATATATATATATATATATATATATATATATATATATATATATATATATATATATATATATATATATATATATATATATATATATATATACATGTTGTACCTAGTTGCCAGAACGTCGTACTCGGCCTACTATGCAAGGCTCGATTTGCTTAAAAAGCCAAGTTGTCCTGAATTAATATATTTTCTCTAATTTTTTTCTTATGAAATGATAAAGCTACCCATTTCTTAATGTATGAGGTCAATTTTTTTAATTGGAGTTAAAATTTTGTAGATTTCTACCTAACCTAAACCGAACCTAAAGAACCCTGCCTAACCTAACCTAACCTATCTTTATAGGTTAGGTTAGGTTTGGTAGCCGAGAAAGTTATGTTAGGTTAGGTTAGGTATTTTAGGTAGCCGAAAAAGAATTAATTCATGAAAACTTGGCTTTTTATGCAAATCGGGTCTTGCATAGTAAGCTGAGAAGTGCATTCTGGCTACTAGGTACGACATATATATAAACATATATATATATATATATATATATATATATATATATATATATATATATATATATATATATATATATATATATTTATTTATTTATTAAAAATATATTATATATATATATATATATATGTATATTGAAATATTGACCTGTGGGTCCAGTAGGCCATCTGTGTCCCCTCAGATGGTCTCTCTTATCACAGTTTGTGTCTATGGATGTGTGTCTGTGTGTGTGTTTATCCCTGTGAGTGTCCGTGTGAGTGTGAGTGCCCCTGTGATTGTCCGGGTGCGAGTGTGTCCGGTTATACCTGTGGGTCCACGAGGCCATCTGTGTCCCCTCAGATGGTCTCCCTTACCACAGTCTATGGGTGTCTATGAGTGTGAGTGCCCTTATGAGTGTTCGGGTGAGGGTGTGTGTGTGAGTGTCCTGGTTTGTGTGAGGTTTGGTTCCAGGAAACATCCTTCCCCCCCCCCCTTCCCATATCTCCACCCTTATTCCCACCGTGGGTTCGAATCCCAGGTGATTAGACCTGCCCTAGGTCCATGGATCCAAGGTTTCCATCCGTGGGCCCAACGGATTTCACCCCTTCCCCACTTTCCAAGGGCCAGGTCAATTCCAGCTATCCAGGGAACCTGTCGAAACAGAGGCAGCTACAGGAGGGGACACACAAATATTTGTGCCCTGCAGTTACACACCCGTTCCGACAGGCTCGATCCCAATCTATCCAGATGAGAACACGTTCTCTTCCGACTAGACCACGCTGGAGTCGCTGTATATCTCAAATTTGGATCCTTTATTTATAGTTAGTATTTTTGTTGTATTAATTGATTTGTTTAAAATTTTTAATGACTTCGGTAGAGTGATTTAGGGAGTTGGGGGGGGGGGTTGCGTGTGTAGTGGATTGCACGAGATCGTGGTTGGCTAGTATTTATCTAGTTGTGTTCACCTAGTTGTAGTTGCGAGGGTTGAGCTCTGCTCTTTCGGCCCGCCTCTCAACTGTCAATCAGTCAATTATTATTAACTAATAAAAAAAAATTCCACACTCACACTGACACACACACTTCCAGGAAGCAGACCGTAACAGCTGTCTAACGCCCAGATACATATTTACTGCTAGGTAACAGAGGACGTCAGAATGATAGAAACTCTGCTGATTTCCGTTTGTACCATCACCGGGGGATCGAATGAGCTAGGATTACGAGTCGAGAGCGACGTCCACTCAGCAATAAAGCCGCCTAGTTTGTGCATTGGTGCAGGAGATAATTTGAGAGAGGTTAAGGGAAAGGAATGATGTTTGGTGGCCTTGAAAGCTTTGGAGGGGAGGGGGGTTGCCAGTTACGAATTAAAATAGTTAATTATTTAAGATAGGATATATATGCAAAAGACGTTGCGAGATATAGTAAGAAAAGTGTTTCTGACTGAGGTTAGGTACTGTGTGATTGACTTGTAAGTTAGGAAAAAAAATACTTATTAGAAACTTCGATAATCTTTAGAAATGTTTCTTTGCAAATAGTTGCAAATTATTGTGTAAAAAGCCTATGGTTACCGTACATTAAACAAACACACGTGAGCACAATTAGTCCACGGGATTCAGAGAGAGTGAGAGTGAACAGCGAAATAGTAACAAAAAATGTGACAATGAGGGGAAACTAAGTTATTCAAACGTTACCTATATAAATTACAGTAACACTAACCGAGCATCCACATATATATTCCAATCAATTTATGTTAACCATTTTAGAGTTGGTTAGGTTCGGTTATATATCTACCTTAGTTTTAACTCAAAGGAAAAGAACTTAACTCATACATAATGAAATGGATAGTTTTATCATTTCATAAGAAAAATATTCGAAAAATCTATAAATTCAGGAAAACTTGGCTTATTAGGCAAATCGTGCCTTGCATACTAGGCCAAGAAGTGCGTTCTGGCTACTAGGTACGATATATATATATATATATATATATATATATATATATATATATATATATATATATATATATATATATATATATATATATATATATATGTCGTACCTAGTAGCCAGAACTCACTTCTCAGCCTACTATTCAAGGCTCGATTTGCCTAATAAGCCAAGTTTTTCTGAATTAATATATTTACTATAATTTTTTTCTTATGAAATGATAAAGCAACCCTTTTCTCTATGTATGAGGTCAATTTTTTTTTATTGGAGTTAAAATTAACGTAGATATATGACCGAACCTAACCAACCCTACCTAACCTAACCTAACCTATATTTATAGGTAAGGTTAGGTTAGGTAGCCAAAAAAAGCTAGGTTAGGTTAGGTTAGGTAGGTTAGGTAGACGAAAAAACATTAATTCATGAAAACTTGGCTTATTAGGCAAATCGGGCCTTGAATAGTAGGCTGAGAAGTGCGTTCTGGCTATTAGGTACGACATATATATATATATATATATATATATATATATATATATATATATATATATATATATATATATATATATATATATATATATATATATATATATATACATGTTGTACCTAGTTGCCAGAACGTCGTACTCGGCCTACTATGCAAGGCTCGATTTGCTTAAAAAGCCAAGTTGTCCTGAATTAATATATTTTCTCTAATTTTTTTCTTATGAAATGATAAAGCTACCCATTTCTTAATGTATGAGGTCAATTTTTTTAATTGGAGTTAAAATTTTGTAGATTTCTACCTAACCTAAACCGAACCTAAAGAACCCTGCCTAACCTAACCTAACCTATCTTTATAGGTTAGGTTAGGTTTGGTTGCCGAGAAAGTTATGTTAGGTTAGGTTAGGTATTTTAGGTAGCCGAAAAAGAATTAATTCATGAAAACTTGGCTTTTTATGCAAATCGGGTCTTGCATAGTAAGCTGAGAAGTGCATTCTGGCTACTAGGTACGACATATATATAAACATATATATATATATATATATATATATATATATATATATATATATATATATATATATATATATATATATATATATATATATATATATATATATATATATTTATTTATTTATTAAAAATATATTATATATATATATATATGTATATTGAAATATTGACCTGTGGGTCCAGTAGGCCATCTGTGTCCCCTCAGATGGTCTCTCTTATCACAGTTTGTGTCTATGGATGTGTGTCTGTGTGTGTGTTTATCCCTGTGAGTGTCCGTGTGAGTGTGAGTGCCCCTGTGATTGTCCGGGTGCGAGTGTGTCCGGTTATACCTGTGGGTCCACGAGGCCATCTGTGTCCCCTCAGATGGTCTCCCTTACCACAGTCTATGGGTGTCTATGAGTGTGAGTGCCCTTATGAGTGTTCGGGTGAGGGTGTGTGTGTGAGTGTCCTGGTTTGTGTGAGGTTTGGTTCCAGGAAACATCCTTCCCCCCCCCCCCTTCCCATATCTCCACCCTTATTCCCACCGTGGGTTCGAATCCCAGGTGATTAGACCTGCCCTAGGTCCATGGATCCAAGGTTTCCATCCGTGGGCCCAACGGATTTCACCCCTTCCCCACTTTCCAAGGGCCAGGTCAATTCCAGCTATCCAGGGAACCTGTCGAAACAGAGGCAGCTACAGGAGGGGACACACAAATATTTGTGCCCTGCAGTTACACACCCGTTCCGACAGGCTCGATCCCAATCTATCCAGATGAGAACACGTTCTCTTCCGACTAGACCACGCTGGAGTCGCTGTATGTCTCAAATTTGGATCCTTTATTTATAGTTAGTATTTTTGTTGTATTAATTGATTTGTTTAAAATTTTTAATGACTTCGGTAGAGTGATTTAGGGAGTTGGGGGGGGGGGGGTTGCGTGTGTAGTGGATTGCACGAGATCGTGGTTGGCTAGTATTTATCTAGTTGTGTTCACCTAGTTGTAGTTGCGAGGGTTGAGCTCTGCTCTTTCGGCCCGCCTCTCAACTGTCAATCAGTCAATTATTATTAACTAATAAAAAAAAATTCCACACTCACACTGACACACACACTTCCAGGAAGCAGACCGTAACAGCTGTCTAACGCCCAGATACATATTTACTGCTAGGTAACAGAGGACGTCAGAATGATAGAAACTCTGCTGATTTCCGTTTGTACCATCACCGGGGGATCGAATGAGCTAGGATTACGAGTCGAGAGCGACGTCCACTCAGCAATAAAGCCGCCTAGTTTGTGCATTGGTGCAGGAGATAATTTGAGAGAGGTTAAGGGAAAGGAATGATGTTTGGTGGCCTTGAAAGCTTTGGAGGGGAGGGGGGTTGCCAGTTACGAATTAAAATAGTTAATTATTTAAGATAGGATATATATGCAAAAGACGTTGCGAGATATAGTAAGAAAAGTGTTTCTGACTGAGGTTAGGTACTGTGTGATTGACTTGTAAGTTAGGAAAAAAAATACTTATTAGAAACTTCGATAATCTTTAGAAATGTTTCTTTGCAAATAGTTGCAAATTATTGTGTAAAAAGCCTATGGTTACCGTACATTAAACAAACACACGTGAGCACAATTAGTCCACGGGATTCAGAGAGAGTGAGAGTGAACAGCGGAATAGTAACAAAAAATGTGACAATGAGGGGAAACTAAGTTATTCAAACGTTACCTATATAAATTACAGTAACACTAACCGAGCATCCACATATATATTCCAATCAATTTATGTTAACCATTTTAGAGTTGGTTAGGTTCGGTTATATATCTACCTTAGTTTTAACTCAAAGGAAAAGAACTTAACTCATACATAATGAAATGGATAGTTTTATCATTTCATAAGAAAAATATTCGAAAAATCTATAAATTCAGGAAAACTTGGCTTATTAGGCAAATCGTGCCTTGCATACTAGGCCAAGAAGTGCGTTCTGGCTACTAGGTACGATATATATATATATATATATATATATATATATATATATATATATATATATATATATATATATATATATATATATATATATATATATATGTCGTACCTAGTAGCCAGAACTCACTTCTCAGCCTACTATTCAAGGCTCGATTTGCCTAATAAGCCAAGTTTTTCTGAATTAATATATTTACTATAATTTTTTTCTTATGAAATGATAAAGCAACCCTTTTCTCTATGTATGAGGTCAATTTTTTTTTATTGGAGTTAAAATTAACGTAGATATATGACCGAACCTAACCAACCCTACCTAACCTAACCTAACCTATATTTATAGGTAAGGTTAGGTTAGGTAGCCAAAAAAAGCTAGGTTAGGTTAGGTTAGGTAGGTTAGGTAGACGAAAAAACATTAATTCATGAAAACTTGGCTTATTAGGCAAATCGGGCCTTGAATAGTAGGCTGAGAAGTGCGTTCTGGCTATTAGGTACGACATATATATATATATATATATATATATATATATATATATATATATATATATATATATATATATATATATATATATATATATATATATATATATATATACATGTTGTACCTAGTTGCCAGAACGTCGTACTCGGCCTACTATGCAAGGCTCGATTTGCTTAAAAAGCCAAGTTGTCCTGAATTAATATATTTTCTCTAATTTTTTTCTTATGAAATGATAAAGCTACCCATTTCTTAATGTATGAGGTCAATTTTTTTAATTGGAGTTAAAATTTTGTAGATTTCTACCTAACCTAAACCGAACCTAAAGAACCCTGCCTAACCTAACCTAACCTATCTTTATAGGTTAGGTTAGGTTTGGTTGCCGAGAAAGTTATGTTAGGTTAGGTTAGGTATTTTAGGTAGCCGAAAAAGAATTAATTCATGAAAACTTGGCTTTTTATGCAAATCGGGTCTTGCATAGTAAGCTGAGAAGTGCATTCTGGCTACTAGGTACGACATATATATAAACATATATATATATATATATATATATATATATATATATATATATATATATATATATATATATATATATATATATATATATATATATATATATATATATATTTATTTATTTATTAAAAATATATTATATATATATATATATGTATATTGAAATATTGACCTGTGGGTCCAGTAGGCCATCTGTGTCCCCTCAGATGGTCTCTCTTATCACAGTTTGTGTCTATGGATGTGTGTCTGTGTGTGTGTTTATCCCTGTGAGTGTCCGTGTGAGTGTGAGTGCCCCTGTGATTGTCCGGGTGCGAGTGTGTCCGGTTATACCTGTGGGTCCACGAGGCCATCTGTGTCCCCTCAGATGGTCTCCCTTACCACAGTCTATGGGTGTCTATGAGTGTGAGTGCCCTTATGAGTGTTCGGGTGAGGGTGTGTGTGTGAGTGTCCTGGTTTGTGTGAGGTTTGGTTCCAGGAAACATCCTTCCCCCCCCCCCCCTTCCCATATCTCCACCCTTATTCCCACCGTGGGTTCGAATCCCAGGTGATTAGACCTGCCCTAGGTCCATGGATCCAAGGTTTCCATCCGTGGGCCCAACGGATTTCACCCCTTCCCCACTTTCCAAGGGCCAGGTCAATTCCAGCTATCCAGGGAACCTGTCGAAACAGAGGCAGCTACAGGAGGGGACACACAAATATTTGTGCCCTGCAGTTACACACCCGTTCCGACAGGCTCGATCCCAATCTATCCAGATGAGAACACGTTCTCTTCCGACTAGACCACGCTGGAGTCGCTGTATGTCTCAAATTTGGATCCTTTATTTATAGTTAGTATTTTTGTTGTATTAATTGATTTGTTTAAAATTTTTAATGACTTCGGTAGAGTGATTTAGGGAGTTGGGGGGGGGGGGGTTGCGTGTGTAGTGGATTGCACGAGATCGTGGTTGGCTAGTATTTATCTAGTTGTGTTCACCTAGTTGTAGTTGCGAGGGTTGAGCTCTGCTCTTTCGGCCCGCCTCTCAACTGTCAATCAGTCAATTATTATTAACTAATAAAAAAAAATTCCACACTCACACTGACACACACACTTCCAGGAAGCAGACCGTAACAGCTGTCTAACGCCCAGATACATATTTACTGCTAGGTAACAGAGGACGTCAGAATGATAGAAACTCTGCTGATTTCCGTTTGTACCATCACCGGGGGATCGAATGAGCTAGGATTACGAGTCGAGAGCGACGTCCACTCAGCAATAAAGCCGCCTAGTTTGTGCATTGGTGCAGGAGATAATTTGAGAGAGGTTAAGGGAAAGGAATGATGTTTGGTGGCCTTGAAAGCTTTGGAGGGGAGGGGGGTTGCCAGTTACGAATTAAAATAGTTAATTATTTAAGATAGGATATATATGCAAAAGACGTTGCGAGATATAGTAAGAAAAGTGTTTCTGACTGAGGTTAGGTACTGTGTGATTGACTTGTAAGTTAGGAAAAAAAATACTTATTAGAAACTTCGATAATCTTTAGAAATGTTTCTTTGCAAATAGTTGCAAATTATTGTGTAAAAAGCCTATGGTTACCGTACATTAAACAAACACACGTGAGCACAATTAGTCCACGGGATTCAGAGAGAGTGAGAGTGAACAGCGGAATAGTAACAAAAAATGTGACAATGAGGGGAAACTAAGTTATTCAAACGTTACCTATATAAATTACAGTAACACTAACCGAGCATCCACATATATATTCCAATCAATTTATGTTAACCATTTTAGAGTTGGTTAGGTTCGGTTATATATCTACCTTAGTTTTAACTCAAAGGAAAAGAACTTAACTCATACATAATGAAATGGATAGTTTTATCATTTCATAAGAAAAATATTCGAAAAATCTATAAATTCAGGAAAACTTGGCTTATTAGGCAAATCGTGCCTTGCATACTAGGCCAAGAAGTGCGTTCTGGCTACTAGGTACGATATATATATATATATATATATATATATATATATATATATATATATATATATATATATATATATATATATATATATATATATATACATGTTGTACCTAGTTGCCAGAACGTCGTACTCGGCCTACTATGCAAGGCTCGATTTGCTTAAAAAGCCAAGTTGTCCTGAATTAATATATTTTCTCTAATTTTTTTCTTATGAAATGATAAAGCTACCCATTTCTTAATGTATGAGGTCAATTTTTTTAATTGGAGTTAAAATTTTGTAGATTTCTACCTAACCTAAACCGAACCTAAAGAACCCTGCCTAACCTAACCTAACCTATCTTTATAGGTTAGGTTAGGTTTGGTAGCCGAGAAAGTTATGTTAGGTTAGGTTAGGTATTTTAGGTAGCCGAAAAAGAATTAATTCATGAAAACTTGGCTTTTTATGCAAATCGGGTCTTGCATAGTAAGCTGAGAAGTGCATTCTGGCTACTAGGTACGACATATATATAAACATATATATATATATATATATATATATATATATATATATATATATATATATATATATATATATTTATTTATTTATTTATTAAAAATATATTATATATATATATATATGTATATTGAAATATTGACCTGTGGGTCCTGTAGGCCATCTGTGTCCCCTCAGATGGTCTCTCTTATCACAGTTTGTGTCTATGGATGTGTGTCTGTGTGTGTGTTTATCCCTGTGAGTGTCCGTGTGAGTGTGAGTGCCCCTGTGATTGTCCGGGTGCGAGTGTGTCCGGTTATACCTGTGGGTCCACGAGGCCATCTGTGTCCCCTCAGATGGTCTCCCTTACCACAGTCTATGGGTGTCTATGAGTGTGAGTGCCCTTATGAGTGTTCGGGTGAGGGTGTGTGTGTGAGTGTCCTGGTTTGTGTGAGGTTTGGTTCCAGGAAACATCCTTCCCCCCCCCCCCTTCCCATATCTCCACCCTTATTCCCACCGTGGGTTCGAATCCCAGGTGATTAGACCTGCCCTAGGTCCATGGATCCAAGGTTTCCATCCGTGGGCCCAACGGATTTCACCCCTTCCCCACTTTCCAAGGGCCAGGTCAATTCCAGCTATCCAGGGAACCTGTCGAAACAGAGGCAGCTACAGGAGGGGACACACAAATATTTGTGCCCTGCAGTTACACACCCGTTCCGACAGGCTCGATCCCAATCTATCCAGATGAGAACACGTTCTCTTCCGACTAGACCACGCTGGAGTCGCTGTATGTCTCAAATTTGGATCCTTTATTTATAGTTAGTATTTTTGTTGTATTAATTGATTTGTTTAAAATTTTTAATGACTTCGGTAGAGTGATTTAGGGAGTTGGGGGGGGGGGTTGCGTGTGTAGTGGATTGCACGAGATCGTGGTTGGCTAGTATTTATCTAGTTGTGTTCACCTAGTTGTAGTTGCGAGGGTTGAGCTCTGCTCTTTCGGCCCGCCTCTCAACTGTCAATCAGTCAATTATTATTAACTAATAAAAAAAAATTCCACACTCACACTGACACACACACTTCCAGGAAGCAGACCGTAACAGCTGTCTAACGCCCAGATACATATTTACTGCTAGGTAACAGAGGACGTCAGAATGATAGAAACTCTGCTGATTTCCGTTTGTACCATCACCGGGGGATCGAATGAGCTAGGATTACGAGTCGAGAGCGACGTCCACTCAGCAATAAAGCCGCCTAGTTTGTGCATTGGTGCAGGAGATAATTTGAGAGAGGTTAAGGGAAAGGAATGATGTTTGGTGGCCTTGAAAGCTTTGGAGGGGAGGGGGGTTGCCAGTTACGAATTAAAATAGTTAATTATTTAAGATAGGATATATATGCAAAAGACGTTGCGAGATATAGTAAGAAAAGTGTTTCTGACTGAGGTTAGGTACTGTGTGATTGACTTGTAAGTTAGGAAAAAAAATACTTATTAGAAACTTCGATAATCTTTAGAAATGTTTCTTTGCAAATAGTTGCAAATTATTGTGTAAAAAGCCTATGGTTACCGTACATTAAACAAACACACGTGAGCACAATTAGTCCACGGGATTCAGAGAGAGTGAGAGTGAACAGCGAAATAGTAACAAAAAATGTGACAATGAGGGGAAACTAAGTTATTCAAACGTTACCTATATAAATTACAGTAACACTAACCGAGCATCCACATATATATTCCAATCAATTTATGTTAACCATTTTAGAGTTGGTTAGGTTCGGTTATATATCTACCTTAGTTTTAACTCAAAGGAAAAGAACTTAACTCATACATAATGAAATGGATAGTTTTATCATTTCATAAGAAAAATATTCGAAAAATCTATAAATTCAGGAAAACTTGGCTTATTAGGCAAATCGTGCCTTGCATACTAGGCCAAGAAGTGCGTTCTGGCTACTAGGTACGATATATATATATATATATATATATATATATATATATATATATATATATATATATATATATATATATATATATATATATATATATATATATATATATATATATATACATGTTGTACCTAGTTGCCAGAACGTCGTACTCGGCCTACTATGCAAGGCTCGATTTGCTTAAAAAGCCAAGTTGTCCTGAATTAATATATTTTCTCTAATTTTTTTCTTATGAAATGATAAAGCTACCCATTTCTTAATGTATGAGGTCAATTTTTTTAATTGGAGTTAAAATTTTGTAGATTTCTACCTAACCTAAACCGAACCTAAAGAACCCTGCCTAACCTAACCTAACCTATCTTTATAGGTTAGGTTAGGTTTGGTAGCCGAGAAAGTTATGTTAGGTTAGGTTAGGTATTTTAGGTAGCCGAAAAAGAAATAATTCATGAAAACTTGGCTTTTTATGCAAATCGGGTCTTGCATAGTAAGCTGAGAAGTGCATTCTGGCTACTAGGTACGACATATATATAAACATATATATATATATATATATATATATATATATATATATATATATATATATATATATATATATATATATATATATATATATATATATATATATATATATATATTTATTTATTTATTAAAAATATATTATATATATATATATGTATATTGAAATATTGACCTGTGGGTCCAGTAGGCCATCTGTGTCCCCTCAGATGGTCTCTCTTATCACAGTTTGTGTCTATGGATGTGTGTCTGTGTGTGTGTTTATCCCTGTGAGTGTCCGTGTGAGTGTGAGTGCCCCTGTGATTGTCCGGGTGCGAGTGTGTCCGGTTATACCTGTGGGTCCACGAGGCCATCTGTGTCCCCTCAGATGGTCTCCCTTACCACAGTCTATGGGTGTCTATGAGTGTGAGTGCCCTTATGAGTGTTCGGGTGAGGGTGTGTGTGTGAGTGTCCTGGTTTGTGTGAGGTTTGGTTCCAGGAAACATCCTTCCCCCCCCCCTTCCCATATCTCCACCCTTATTCCCACCGTGGGTTCGAATCCCAGGTGATTAGACCTGCCCTAGGTCCATGGATCCAAGGTTTCCATCCGTGGGCCCAACGGATTTCACCCCTTCCCCACTTTCCAAGGGCCAGGTCAATTCCAGCTATCCAGGGAACCTGTCGAAACAGAGGCAGCTACAGGAGGGGACACACAAATATTTGTGCCCTGCAGTTACACACCCGTTCCGACAGGCTCGATCCCAATCTATCCAGATGAGAACACGTTCTCTTCCGACTAGACCACGCTGGAGTCGCTGTATGTCTCAAATTTGGATCCTTTATTTATAGTTAGTATTTTTGTTGTATTAATTGATTTGTTTAAAATTTTTAATGACTTCGGTAGAGTGATTTAAAGAGTTGGGGGGGGGGTTGCGTGTGTAGTGGATTGCACGAGATCGTGGTTGGCTAGTATTTATCTAGTTGTGTTCACCTAGTTGTAGTTGCGAGGGTTGAGCTCTGCTCTTTCGGCCCGCCTCTCAACTGTCAATCAGTCAATTATTATTAACTAATAAAAAAAAATTCCACACTCACACTGACACACACACTTCCAGGAAGCAGACCGTAACAGCTGTCTAACGCCCAGATACATATTTACTGCTAGGTAACAGAGGACGTCAGAATGATAGAAACTCTGCTGATTTCCGTTTGTACCATCACCGGGGGATCGAATGAGCTAGGATTACGAGTCGAGAGCGACGTCCACTCAGCAATAAAGCCGCCTAGTTTGTGCATTGGTGCAGGAGATAATTTGAGAGAGGTTAAGGGAAAGGAATGATGTTTGGTGGCCTTGAAAGCTTTGGAGGGGAGGGGGGTTGCCAGTTACGAATTAAAATAGTTAATTATTTAAGATAGGATATATATGCAAAAGACGTTGCGAGATATAGTAAGAAAAGTGTTTCTGACTGAGGTTAGGTACTGTGTGATTGACTTGTAAGTTAGGAAAAAAAATACTTATTAGAAACTTCGATAATCTTTAGAAATGTTTCTTTGCAAATAGTTGCAAATTATTGTGTAAAAAGCCTATGGTTACCGTACATTAAACAAACACACGTGAGCACAATTAGTCCACGGGATTCAGAGAGAGTGAGAGTGAACAGCGAAATAGTAACAAAAAATGTGACAATGAGGGGAAACTAAGTTATTCAAACGTTACCTATATAAATTACAGTAACACTAACCGAGCATCCACATATATATTCCAATCAATTTATGTTAACCATTTTAGAGTTGGTTAGGTTCGGTTATATATCTACCTTAGTTTTAACTCAAAGGAAAAGAACTTAACTCATACATAATGAAATGGATAGTTTTATCATTTCATAAGAAAAATATTCGAAAAATCTATAAATTCAGGAAAACTTGGCTTATTAGGCAAATCGTGCCTTGCATACTAGGCCAAGAAGTGCGTTCTGGCTACTAGGTACGATATATATATATATATATATATATATATATATATATATATATATATATATATATATATATATATATATATATATATATATATATATATATATATATATACATGTTGTACCTAGTTGCCAGAACGTCGTACTCGGCCTACTATGCAAGGCTCGATTTGCTTAAAAAGCCAAGTTGTCCTGAATTAATATATTTTCTCTAATTTTTTTCTTATGAAATGATAAAGCTACCCATTTCTTAATGTATGAGGTCAATTTTTTTAATTGGAGTTAAAATTTTGTAGATTTCTACCTAACCTAAACCGAACCTAAAGAACCCTGCCTAACCTAACCTAACCTATCTTTATAGGTTAGGTTAGGTTTGGTAGCCGAGAAAGTTATGTTAGGTTAGGTTAGGTATTTTAGGTAGCCGAAAAAGAATTAATTCATGAAAACTTGGCTTTTTATGCAAATCGGGTCTTGCATAGTAAGCTGAGAAGTGCATTCTGGCTACTAGGTACGACATATATATATATATATATATATATATATATATATATATATATATATATATTTATTTATTTATTAAAAATATATTATATATATATATATATATATATATATATGTATATTGAAATATTGACCTGTGGGTCCAGTAGGCCATCTGTGTCCCCTCAGATGGTCTCTCTTATCACAGTTTGTGTCTATGGATGTGTGTCTGTGTGTGTGTTTATCCCTGTGAGTGTCCGTGTGAGTGTGAGTGCCCCTGTGATTGTCCGGGTGCGAGTGTGTCCGGTTATACCTGTGGGTCCACGAGGCCATCTGTGTCCCCTCAGATGGTCTCCCTTACCACAGTCTATGGGTGTCTATGAGTGTGAGTGCCCTTATGAGTGTTCGGGTGAGGGTGTGTGTGTGAGTGTCCTGGTTTGTGTGAGGTTTGGTTCCAGGAAACATCCTTCCCCCCCCCCCTTCCCATATCTCCACCCTTATTCCCACCGTGGGTTCGAATCCCAGGTGATTAGACCTGCCCTAGGTCCATGGATCCAAGGTTTCCATCCGTGGGCCCAACGGATTTCACACCTTCCCCACTTTCCAAGGGCCAGGTCAATTCCAGCTATCCAGGGAACCTGTCGAAACAGAGGCAGCTACAGGAGGGGACACACAAATATTTGTGCCCTGCAGTTACACACCCGTTCCGACAGGCTCGATCCCAATCTATCCAGATGAGAACACGTTCTCTTCCGACTAGACCACGCTGGAGTCGCTGTATATCTCAAATTTGGATCCTTTATTTATAGTTAGTATTTTTGTTGTATTAATTGATTTGTTTAAAATTTTTAATGACTTCGGTAGAGTGATTTAGGGAGTTGGGGGGGGGGGTTGCGTGTGTAGTGGATTGCACGAGATCGTGGTTGGCTAGTATTTATCTAGTTGTGTTCACCTAGTTGTAGTTGCGAGGGTTGAGCTCTGCTCTTTCGGCCCGCCTCTCAACTGTCAATCAGTCAATTATTATTAACTAATAAAAAAAAATTCCACACTCACACTGACACACACACTTCCAGGAAGCAGACCGTAACAGCTGTCTAACGCCCAGATACATATTTACTGCTAGGTAACAGAGGACGTCAGAATGATAGAAACTCTGCTGATTTCCGTTTGTACCATCACCGGGGGATCGAATGAGCTAGGATTACGAGTCGAGAGCGACGTCCACTCAGCAATAAAGCCGCCTAGTTTGTGCATTGGTGCAGGAGATAATTTGAGAGAGGTTAAGGGAAAGGAATGATGTTTGGTGGCCTTGAAAGCTTTGGAGGGGAGGGGGGTTGCCAGTTACGAATTAAAATAGTTAATTATTTAAGATAGGATATATATGCAAAAGACGTTGCGAGATATAGTAAGAAAAGTGTTTCTGACTGAGGTTAGGTACTGTGTGATTGACTTGTAAGTTAGGAAAAAAAATACTTATTAGAAACTTCGATAATCTTTAGAAATGTTTCTTTGCAAATAGTTGCAAATTATTGTGTAAAAAGCCTATGGTTACCGTACATTAAACAAACACACGTGAGCACAATTAGTCCACGGGATTCAGAGAGAGTGAGAGTGAACAGCGAAATAGTAACAAAAAATGTGACAATGAGGGGAAACTAAGTTATTCAAACGTTACCTATATAAATTACAGTAACACTAACCGAGCATCCACATATATATTCCAATCAATTTATGTTAACCATTTTAGAGTTGGTTAGGTTCGGTTATATATCTACCTTAGTTTTAACTCAAAGGAAAAGAACTTAACTCATACATAATGAAATGGATAGTTTTATCATTTCATAAGAAAAATATTCGAAAAATCTATAAATTCAGGAAAACTTGGCTTATTAGGCAAATCGTGCCTTGCATACTAGGCCAAGAAGTGCGTTCTGGCTACTAGGTACGATATATATATATATATATATATATATATATATATATATATATATATATATACATGTTGTACCTAGTTGCCAGAACGTCGTACTCGGCCTACTATGCAAGGCTCGATTTGCTTAAAAAGCCAAGTTGTCCTGAATTAATATATTTTCTCTAATTTTTTTCTTATGAAATGATAAAGCTACCCATTTCTTAATGTATGAGGTCAATTTTTTTAATTGGAGTTAAAATTTTGTAGATTTCTACCTAACCTAAACCGAACCTAAAGAACCCTGCCTAACCTAACCTAACCTATCTTTATAGGTTAGGTTAGGTTTGGTAGCCGAGAAAGTTATGTTAGGTTAGGTTAGGTATTTTAGGTAGCCGAAAAAGAATTAATTCATGAAAACTTGGCTTTTTATGCAAATCGGGTCTTGCATAGTAAGCTGAGAAGTGCATTCTGGCTACTAGGTACGACATATATATAAACATATATATATATATATATATATATATATATATATATATATATATATATATATATATATATATATATATATATTTATTTATTTATTAAAAATATATTATATATATATATATATGTATATTGAAATATTGACCTGTGGGTCCAGTAGGCCATCTGTGTCCCCTCAGATGGTCTCTCTTATCACAGTTTGTGTCTATGGATGTGTGTCTGTGTGTGTGTTTATCCCTGTGAGTGTCCGTGTGAGTGTGAGTGCCCCTGTGATTGTCCGGGTGCGAGTGTGTCCGGTTATACCTGTGGGTCCACGAGGCCATCTGTGTCCCCTCAGATGGTCTCCCTTACCACAGTCTATGGGTGTCTATGAGTGTGAGTGCCCTTATGAGTGTTCGGGTGAGGGTGTGTGTGTGAGTGTCCTGGTTTGTGTGAGGTTTGGTTCCAGGAAACATCCTTCCCCCCCCCCCCTTCCCATATCTCCACCCTTATTCCCACCGTGGGTTCGAATCCCAGGTGATTAGACCTGCCCTAGGTCCATGGATCCAAGGTTTCCATCCGTGGGCCCAACGGATTTCACCCCTTCCCCACTTTCCAAGGGCCAGGTCAATTCCAGCTATCCAGGGAACCTGTCGAAACAGAGGCAGCTACAGGAGGGGACACACAAATATTTGTGCCCTGCAGTTACACACCCGTTCCGACAGGCTCGATCCCAATCTATCCAGATGAGAACACGTTCTCTTCCGACTAGACCACGCTGGAGTCGCTGTATGTCTCAAATTTGGATCCTTTATTTATAGTTAGTATTTTTGTTGTATTAATTGATTTGTTTAAAATTTTTAATGACTTCGGTAGAGTGATTTAAAGAGTTGGGGGGGGGGTTGCGTGTGTAGTGGATTGCACGAGATCGTGGTTGGCTAGTATTTATCTAGTTGTGTTCACCTAGTTGTAGTTGCGAGGGTTGAGCTCTGCTCTTTCGGCCCGCCTCTCAACTGTCAATCAGTCAATTATTATTAACTAATAAAAAAAAATTCCACACTCACACTGACACACACACTTCCAGGAAGCAGACCGTAACAGCTGTCTAACGCCCAGATACATATTTACTGCTAGGTAACAGAGGACGTCAGAATGATAGAAACTCTGCTGATTTCCGTTTGTACCATCACCGGGGGATCGAATGAGCTAGGATTACGAGTCGAGAGCGACGTCCACTCAGCAATAAAGCCGCCTAGTTTGTGCATTGGTGCAGGAGATAATTTGAGAGAGGTTAAGGGAAAGGAATGATGTTTGGTGGCCTTGAAAGCTTTGGAGGGGAGGGGGGTTGCCAGTTACGAATTAAAATAGTTAATTATTTAAGATAGGATATATATGCAAAAGACGTTGCGAGATATAGTAAGAAAAGTGTTTCTGACTGAGGTTAGGTACTGTGTGATTGACTTGTAAGTTAGGAAAAAAAATACTTATTAGAAACTTCGATAATCTTTAGAAATGTTTCTTTGCAAATAGTTGCAAATTATTGTGTAAAAAGCCTATGGTTACCGTACATTAAACAAACACACGTGAGCACAATTAGTCCACGGGATTCAGAGAGAGTGAGAGTGAACAGCGAAATAGTAACAAAAAATGTGACAATGAGGGGAAACTAAGTTATTCAAACGTTACCTATATAAATTACAGTAACACTAACCGAGCATCCACATATATATTCCAATCAATTTATGTTAACCATTTTAGAGTTGGTTAGGTTCGGTTATATATCTACCTTAGTTTTAACTCAAAGGAAAAGAACTTAACTCATACATAATGAAATGGATAGTTTTATCATTTCATAAGAAAAATATTCGAAAAATCTATAAATTCAGGAAAACTTGGCTTATTAGGCAAATCGTGCCTTGCATACTAGGCCAAGAAGTGCGTTCTGGCTACTAGGTACGATATATATATATATATATATATATATATATATATATATATATATATATATATATATACATGTTGTACCTAGTTGCCAGAACGTCGTACTCGGCCTACTATGCAAGGCTCGATTTGCTTAAAAAGCCAAGTTGTCCTGAATTAATATATTTTCTCTAATTTTTTTCTTATGAAATGATAAAGCTACCCATTTCTTAATGTATGAGGTCAATTTTTTTAATTGGAGTTAAAATTTTGTAGATTTCTACCTAACCTAAACCGAACCTAAAGAACCCTGCCTAACCTAACCTAACCTATCTTTATAGGTTAGGTTAGGTTTGGTAGCCGAGAAAGTTATGTTAGGTTAGGTTAGGTATTTTAGGTAGCCGAAAAAGAATTAATTCATGAAAACTTGGCTTTTTATGCAAATCGGGTCTTGCATAGTAAGCTGAGAAGTGCATTCTGGCTACTAGGTACGACATATATATATATATATATATATATATATATATATATATATATATATATATATATATATATATATATATATATATATATATATATATATATATATATATATATATATATATATATTTATTTATTTATTAAAAATATATTATATATATATATATATATATATATATATATATGTATATTGAAATATTGACCTGTGGGTCCAGTAGGCCATCTGTGTCCCCTCAGATGGTCTCTCTTATCACAGTTTGTGTCTATGGATGTGTGTCTGTGTGTGTGTTTATCCCTGTGAGTGTCCGTGTGAGTGTGAGTGCCCCTGTGATTGTCCGGGTGCGAGTGTGTCCGGTTATACCTGTGGGTCCACGAGGCCATCTGTGTCCCCTCAGATGGTCTCCCTTACCACAGTCTATGGGTGTCTATGAGTGTGAGTGCCCTTATGAGTGTTCGGGTGAGGGTGTGTGTGTGAGTGTCCTGGTTTGTGTGAGGTTTGGTTCCAGGAAACATCCTTCCCCCCCCCCCCTTCCCATATCTCCACCCTTATTCCCACCGTGGGTTCGAATCCCAGGTGATTAGACCTGCCCTAGGTCCATGGATCCAAGGTTTCCATCCGTGGGCCCAACGGATTTCACCCCTTCCCCACTTTCCAAGGGCCAGGTCAATTCCAGCTATCCAGGGAACCTGTCGAAACAGAGGCAGCTACAGGAGGGGACACACAAATATTTGTGCCCTGCAGTTACACACCCGTTCCGACAGGCTCGATCCCAATCTATCCAGATGAGAACACGTTCTCTTCCGACTAGACCACGCTGGAGTCGCTGTATATCTCAAATTTGGATCCTTTATTTATAGTTAGTATTTTTGTTGTATTAATTGATTTGTTTAAAATTTTTAATGACTTCGGTAGAGTGATTTAGGGAGTTGGGGGGGGGGGTTGCGTGTGTAGTGGATTGCACGAGATCGTGGTTGGCTAGTATTTATCTAGTTGTGTTCACCTAGTTGTAGTTGCGAGGGTTGAGCTCTGCTCTTTCGGCCCGCCTCTCAACTGTCAATCAGTCAATTATTATTAACTAATAAAAAAAAATTCCACACTCACACTGACACACACACTTCCAGGAAGCAGACCGTAACAGCTGTCTAACGCCCAGATACATATTTACTGCTAGGTAACAGAGGACGTCAGAATGATAGAAACTCTGCTGATTTCCGTTTGTACCATCACCGGGGGATCGAATGAGCTAGGATTACGAGTCGAGAGCGACGTCCACTCAGCAATAAAGCCGCCTAGTTTGTGCATTGGTGCAGGAGATAATTTGAGAGAGGTTAAGGGAAAGGAATGATGTTTGGTGGCCTTGAAAGCTTTGGAGGGGAGGGGGGTTGCCAGTTACGAATTAAAATAGTTAATTATTTAAGATAGGATATATATGCAAAAGACGTTGCGAGATATAGTAAGAAAAGTGTTTCTGACTGAGGTTAGGTACTGTGTGATTGACTTGTAAGTTAGGAAAAAAAATACTTATTAGAAACTTCGATAATCTTTAGAAATGTTTCTTTGCAAATAGTTGCAAATTATTGTGTAAAAAGCCTATGGTTACCGTACATTAAACAAACACACGTGAGCACAATTAGTCCACGGGATTCAGAGAGAGTGAGAGTGAACAGCGAAATAGTAACAAAAAATGTGACAATGAGGGGAAACTAAGTTATTCAAACGTTACCTATATAAATTACAGTAACACTAACCGAGCATCCACATATATATTCCAATCAATTTATGTTAACCATTTTAGAGTTGGTTAGGTTCGGTTATATATCTACCTTAGTTTTAACTCAAAGGAAAAGAACTTAACTCATACATAATGAAATGGATAGTTTTATCATTTCATAAGAAAAATATTCGAAAAATCTATAAATTCAGGAAAACTTGGCTTATTAGGCAAATCGTGCCTTGCATACTAGGCCAAGAAGTGCGTTCTGGCTACTAGGTACGATATATATATATATATATATATATATATATATATATATATATATATATATATATATATATACATGTTGTACCTAGTTGCCAGAACGTCGTACTCGGCCTACTATGCAAGGCTCGATTTGCTTAAAAAGCCAAGTTGTCCTGAATTAATATATTTTCTCTAATTTTTTTCTTATGAAATGATAAAGCTACCCATTTCTTAATGTATGAGGTCAATTTTTTTAATTGGAGTTAAAATTTTGTAGATTTCTACCTAACCTAAACCGAACCTAAAGAACCCTGCCTAACCTAACCTAACCTATCTTTATAGGTTAGGTTAGGTTTGGTAGCCGAGAAAGTTATGTTAGGTTAGGTTAGGTATTTTAGGTAGCCGAAAAAGAATTAATTCATGAAAACTTGGCTTTTTATGCAAATCGGGTCTTGCATAGTAAGCTGAGAAGTGCATTCTGGCTACTAGGTACGACATATATATAAACATATATATATATATATATATATATATATATATATATATATATATATATATATTTATTTATTTATTAAAAATATATTATATATATATATATATGTATATTGAAATATTGACCTGTGGGTCCAGTAGGCCATCTGTGTCCCCTCAGATGGTCTCTCTTATCACAGTTTGTGTCTATGGATGTGTGTCTGTGTGTGTGTTTATCCCTGTGAGTGTCCGTGTGAGTGTGAGTGCCCCTGTGATTGTCCGGGTGCGAGTGTGTCCGGTTATACCTGTGGGTCCACGAGGCCATCTGTGTCCCCTCAGATGGTCTCCCTTACCACAGTCTATGGGTGTCTATGAGTGTGAGTGCCCTTATGAGTGTTCGGGTGAGGGTGTGTGTGTGAGTGTCCTGGTTTGTGTGAGGTTTGGTTCCAGGAAACATCCTTCCCCCCCCCCCCCTTCCCATATCTCCACCCTTATTCCCACCGTGGGTTCGAATCCCAGGTGATTAGACCTGCCCTAGGTCCATGGATCCAAGGTTTCCATCCGTGGGCCCAACGGATTTCACCCCTTCCCCACTTTCCAAGGGCCAGGTCAATTCCAGCTATCCAGGGAACCTGTCGAAACAGAGGCAGCTACAGGAGGGGACACACAAATATTTGTGCCCTGCAGTTACACACCCGTTCCGACAGGCTCGATCCCAATCTATCCAGATGAGAACACGTTCTCTTCCGACTAGACCACGCTGGAGTCGCTGTATGTCTCAAATTTGGATCCTTTATTTATAGTTAGTATTTTTGTTGTATTAATTGATTTGTTTAAAATTTTTAATGACTTCGGTAGAGTGATTTAAAGAGTTGGGGGGGGGGTTGCGTGTGTAGTGGATTGCACGAGATCGTGGTTGGCTAGTATTTATCTAGTTGTGTTCACCTAGTTGTAGTTGCGAGGGTTGAGCTCTGCTCTTTCGGCCCGCCTCTCAACTGTCAATCAGTCAATTATTATTAACTAATAAAAAAAAATTCCACACTCACACTGACACACACACTTCCAGGAAGCAGACCGTAACAGCTGTCTAACGCCCAGATACATATTTACTGCTAGGTAACAGAGGACGTCAGAATGATAGAAACTCTGCTGATTTCCGTTTGTACCATCACCGGGGGATCGAATGAGCTAGGATTACGAGTCGAGAGCGACGTCCACTCAGCAATAAAGCCGCCTAGTTTGTGCATTGGTGCAGGAGATAATTTGAGAGAGGTTAAGGGAAAGGAATGATGTTTGGTGGCCTTGAAAGCTTTGGAGGGGAGGGGGGTTGCCAGTTACGAATTAAAATAGTTAATTATTTAAGATAGGATATATATGCAAAAGACGTTGCGAGATATAGTAAGAAAAGTGTTTCTGACTGAGGTTAGGTACTGTGTGATTGACTTGTAAGTTAGGAAAAAAAATACTTATTAGAAACTTCGATAATCTTTAGAAATGTTTCTTTGCAAATAGTTGCAAATTATTGTGTAAAAAGCCTATGGTTACCGTACATTAAACAAACACACGTGAGCACAATTAGTCCACGGGATTCAGAGAGAGTGAGAGTGAACAGCGAAATAGTAACAAAAAATGTGACAATGAGGGGAAACTAAGTTATTCAAACGTTACCTATATAAATTACAGTAACACTAACCGAGCATCCACATATATATTCCAATCAATTTATGTTAACCATTTTAGAGTTGGTTAGGTTCGGTTATATATCTACCTTAGTTTTAACTCAAAGGAAAAGAACTTAACTCATACATAATGAAATGGATAGTTTTATCATTTCATAAGAAAAATATTCGAAAAATCTATAAATTCAGGAAAACTTGGCTTATTAGGCAAATCGTGCCTTGCATACTAGGCCAAGAAGTGCGTTCTGGCTACTAGGTACGATATATATATATATATATATATATATATATATATATATATATATATATATATATATATATATATATATATATATATATATATATATATATACATGTTGTACCTAGTTGCCAGAACGTCGTACTCGGCCTACTATGCAAGGCTCGATTTGCTTAAAAAGCCAAGTTGTCCTGAATTAATATATTTTCTCTAATTTTTTTCTTATGAAATGATAAAGCTACCCATTTCTTAATGTATGAGGTCAATTTTTTTAATTGGAGTTAAAATTTTGTAGATTTCTACCTAACCTAAACCGAACCTAAAGAACCCTGCCTAACCTAACCTAACCTATCTTTATAGGTTAGGTTAGGTTTGGTAGCCGAGAAAGTTATGTTAGGTTAGGTTAGGTATTTTAGGTAGCCGAAAAAGAATTAATTCATGAAAACTTGGCTTTTTATGCAAATCGGGTCTTGCATAGTAAGCTGAGAAGTGCATTCTGGCTACTAGGTACGACATATATATAAACATATATATATATATATATATATATATATATATATATATATATATATATATATATATATATATATATATATATATATATATATATATATATATTTATTTATTTATTAAAAATATATTATATATATATATATATATATATATATATGTATATTGAAATATTGACCTGTGGGTCCAGTAGGCCATCTGTGTCCCCTCAGATGGTCTCTCTTATCACAGTTTGTGTCTATGGATGTGTGTCTGTGTGTGTGTTTATCCCTGTGAGTGTCCGTGTGAGTGTGAGTGCCCCTGTGATTGTCCGGGTGCGAGTGTGTCCGGTTATACCTGTGGGTCCACGAGGCCATCTGTGTCCCCTCAGATGGTCTCCCTTACCACAGTCTATGGGTGTCTATGAGTGTGAGTGCCCTTATGAGTGTTCGGGTGAGGGTGTGTGTGTGAGTGTCCTGGTTTGTGTGAGGTTTGGTTCCAGGAAACATCCTTCCCCCCCCCCCCTTCCCATATCTCCACCCTTATTCCCACCGTGGGTTCGAATCCCAGGTGATTAGACCTGCCCTAGGTCCATGGATCCAAGGTTTCCATCCGTGGGCCCAACGGATTTCACCCCTTCCCCACTTTCCAAGGGCCAGGTCAATTCCAGCTATCCAGGGAACCTGTCGAAACAGAGGCAGCTACAGGAGGGGACACACAAATATTTGTGCCCTGCAGTTACACACCCGTTCCGACAGGCTCGATCCCAATCTATCCAGATGAGAACACGTTCTCTTCCGACTAGACCACGCTGGAGTCGCTGTATATCTCAAATTTGGATCCTTTATTTATAGTTAGTATTTTTGTTGTATTAATTGATTTGTTTAAAATTTTTAATGACTTCGGTAGAGTGATTTAGGGAGTTGGGGGGGGGGGTTGCGTGTGTAGTGGATTGCACGAGATCGTGGTTGGCTAGTATTTATCTAGTTGTGTTCACCTAGTTGTAGTTGCGAGGGTTGAGCTCTGCTCTTTCGGCCCGCCTCTCAACTGTCAATCAGTCAATTATTATTAACTAATAAAAAAAAATTCCACACTCACACTGACACACACACTTCCAGGAAGCAGACCGTAACAGCTGTCTAACGCCCAGATACATATTTACTGCTAGGTAACAGAGGACGTCAGAATGATAGAAACTCTGCTGATTTCCGTTTGTACCATCACCGGGGGATCGAATGAGCTAGGATTACGAGTCGAGAGCGACGTCCACTCAGCAATAAAGCCGCCTAGTTTGTGCATTGGTGCAGGAGATAATTTGAGAGAGGTTAAGGGAAAGGAATGATGTTTGGTGGCCTTGAAAGCTTTGGAGGGGAGGGGGGTTGCCAGTTACGAATTAAAATAGTTAATTATTTAAGATAGGATATATATGCAAAAGACGTTGCGAGATATAGTAAGAAAAGTGTTTCTGACTGAGGTTAGGTACTGTGTGATTGACTTGTAAGTTAGGAAAAAAAATACTTATTAGAAACTTCGATAATCTTTAGAAATGTTTCTTTGCAAATAGTTGCAAATTATTGTGTAAAAAGCCTATGGTTACCGTACATTAAACAAACACACGTGAGCACAATTAGTCCACGGGATTCAGAGAGAGTGAGAGTGAACAGCGAAATAGTAACAAAAAATGTGACAATGAGGGGAAACTAAGTTATTCAAACGTTACCTATATAAATTACAGTAACACTAACCGAGCATCCACATATATATTCCAATCAATTTATGTTAACCATTTTAGAGTTGGTTAGGTTCGGTTATATATCTACCTTAGTTTTAACTCAAAGGAAAAGAACTTAACTCATACATAATGAAATGGATAGTTTTATCATTTCATAAGAAAAATATTCGAAAAATCTATAAATTCAGGAAAACTTGGCTTATTAGGCAAATCGTGCCTTGCATACTAGGCCAAGAAGTGCGTTCTGGCTACTAGGTACGATATATATATATATATATATATATATATATATATATATATATATATATATATATATATATATATATATATATATATATACATGTTGTACCTAGTTGCCAGAACGTCGTACTCGGCCTACTATGCAAGGCTCGATTTGCTTAAAAAGCCAAGTTGTCCTGAATTAATATATTTTCTCTAATTTTTTTCTTATGAAATGATAAAGCTACCCATTTCTTAATGTATGAGGTCAATTTTTTTAATTGGAGTTAAAATTTTGTAGATTTCTACCTAACCTAAACCGAACCTAAAGAACCCTGCCTAACCTAACCTAACCTATCTTTATAGGTTAGGTTAGGTTTGGTAGCCGAGAAAGTTATGTTAGGTTAGGTTAGGTATTTTAGGTAGCCGAAAAAGAATTAATTCATGAAAACTTGGCTTTTTATGCAAATCGGGTCTTGCATAGTAAGCTGAGAAGTGCATTCTGGCTACTAGGTACGACATATATATAAACATATATATATATATATATATATATATATATATATATATATATATATATATATATATATATATATATATATATATATATTTATTTATTTATTAAAAATATATTATATATATATATATATATATATGTATATTGAAATATTGACCTGTGGGTCCAGTAGGCCATCTGTGTCCCCTCAGATGGTCTCTCTTATCACAGTTTGTGTCTATGGATGTGTGTCTGTGTGTGTGTTTATCCCTGTGAGTGTCCGTGTGAGTGTGAGTGCCCCTGTGATTGTCCGGGTGCGAGTGTGTCCGGTTATACCTGTGGGTCCACGAGGCCATCTGTGTCCCCTCAGATGGTCTCCCTTACCACAGTCTATGGGTGTCTATGAGTGTGAGTGCCCTTATGAGTGTTCGGGTGAGGGTGTGTGTGTGAGTGTCCTGGTTTGTGTGAGGTTTGGTTCCAGGAAACATCCTTCCCCCCCCCCCTTCCCATATCTCCACCCTTATTCCCACCGTGGGTTCGAATCCCAGGTGATTAGACCTGCCCTAGGTCCATGGATCCAAGGTTTCCATCCGTGGGCCCAACGGATTTCACCCCTTCCCCACTTTCCAAGGGCCAGGTCAATTCCAGCTATCCAGGGAACCTGTCGAAACAGAGGCAGCTACAGGAGGGGACACACAAATATTTGTGCCCTGCAGTTACACACCCGTTCCGACAGGCTCGATCCCAATCTATCCAGATGAGAACACGTTCTCTTCCGACTAGACCACGCTGGAGTCGCTGTATATCTCAAATTTGGATCCTTTATTTATAGTTAGTATTTTTGTTGTATTAATTGATTTGTTTAAAATTTTTAATGACTTCGGTAGAGTGATTTAGGGAGTTGGGGGGGGGGGGTTGCGTGTGTAGTGGATTGCACGAGATCGTGGTTGGCTAGTATTTATCTAGTTGTGTTCACCTAGTTGTAGTTGCGAGGGTTGAGCTCTGCTCTTTCGGCCCGCCTCTCAACTGTCAATCAGTCAATTATTATTAACTAATAAAAAAAAATTCCACACTCACACTGACACACACACTTCCAGGAAGCAGACCGTAACAGCTGTCTAACGCCCAGATACATATTTACTGCTAGGTAACAGAGGACGTCAGAATGATAGAAACTCTGCTGATTTCCGTTTGTACCATCACCGGGGGATCGAATGAGCTAGGATTACGAGTCGAGAGCGACGTCCACTCAGCAATAAAGCCGCCTAGTTTGTGCATTGGTGCAGGAGATAATTTGAGAGAGGTTAAGGGAAAGGAATGATGTTTGGTGGCCTTGAAAGCTTTGGAGGGGAGGGGGGTTGCCAGTTACGAATTAAAATAGTTAATTATTTAAGATAGGATATATATGCAAAAGACGTTGCGAGATATAGTAAGAAAAGTGTTTCTGACTGAGGTTAGGTACTGTGTGATTGACTTGTAAGTTAGGAAAAAAAATACTTATTAGAAACTTCGATAATCTTTAGAAATGTTTCTTTGCAAATAGTTGCAAATTATTGTGTAAAAAGCCTATGGTTACCGTACATTAAACAAACACACGTGAGCACAATTAGTCCACGGGATTCAGAGAGAGTGAGAGTGAACAGCGAAATAGTAACAAAAAATGTGACAATGAGGGGAAACTAAGTTATTCAAACGTTACCTATATAAATTACAGTAACACTAACCGAGCATCCACATATATATTCCAATCAATTTATGTTAACCATTTTAGAGTTGGTTAGGTTCGGTTATATATCTACCTTAGTTTTAACTCAAAGGAAAAGAACTTAACTCATACATAATGAAATGGATAGTTTTATCATTTCATAAGAAAAATATTCGAAAAATCTATAAATTCAGGAAAACTTGGCTTATTAGGCAAATCGTGCCTTGCATACTAGGCCAAGAAGTGCGTTCTGGCTACTAGGTACGATATATATATATATATATATATATATATATATATATATATATATATATATATATATATATATATATATATATATATATATATATATATACATGTTGTACCTAGTTGCCAGAACGTCGTACTCGGCCTACTATGCAACGCTCGATTTGCTTAAAAAGCCAAGTTGTCCTGAATTAATATATTTTCTCTAATTTTTTTCTTATGAAATGATAAAGCTACCCATTTCTTAATGTATGAGGTCAATTTTTTTAATTGGAGTTAAAATTTTGTAGATTTCTACCTAACCTAAACCGAACCTAAAGAACCCTGCCTAACCTAACCTAACCTATCTTTATAGGTTAGGTTAGGTTTGGTTGCCGAGAAAGTTATGTTAGGTTAGGTTAGGTATTTTAGGTAGCCGAAAAAGAATTAATTCATGAAAACTTGGCTTTTTATGCAAATCGGGTCTTGCATAGTAAGCTGAGAAGTGCATTCTGGCTACTAGGTACGACATATATATAAACATATATATATATATATATATGTCGTACCTAGTAGCCAGAACTCACTTCTCAGCCTACTATGCAAGGCCCGATTTGCCTAATAAGCCAAGTTTTCGTGAATTAATGTTTTTTCGTCTACCTAACCTACCTAACCTAACCTAACCTAGCTTTTTTTGGCTACCTAACCTAACCTTACCTATATATATAGGTTAGGTTAGGTTAGGTAGGGTTGGTTAGGTTCGGTCATATATCTACGTTAATTTTAACTCCAATAAAAAAAAATTGACCTCATACATAGTGAAAAGGGTAGCTTTATCATTTCATAAGAAAAAAATTATAGTAAATATATTAATTCAGGAAAACTTGGCTTATTAGGCAAATCGGGCCTTGAATAGTAGGCTGAGAAGTGAGTTCTGGCTACTAGGTACGACATATATATATATATATATATATATATATATATATATATATATATATATATATATATATATTTATTTATTTATTAAAAATATATTATATATATATATATATGTATATTGAAATATTGACCTGTGGGTCCAGTAGGCCATCTGTGTCCCCTCAGATGGTCTCTCTTATCACAGTTTGTGTCTATGGATGTGTGTCTGTGTGTGTGTTTATCCCTGTGAGTGTCCGTGTGAGTGTGAGTGCCCCTGTGATTGTCCGGGTGCGAGTGTGTCCGGTTATACCTGTGGGTCCACGAGGCCATCTGTGTCCCCTCAGATGGTCTCCCTTACCACAGTCTATGGGTGTCTATGAGTGTGAGTGCCCTTATGAGTGTTCGGGTGAGGGTGTGTGTGTGAGTGTCCTGGTTTGTGTGAGGTTTGGTTCCAGGAAACATCCTTCCCCCCCCCCCCCCTTCCCATATCTCCACCCTTATTCCCACCGTGGGTTCGAATCCCAGGTGATTAGACCTGCCCTAGGTCCATGGATCCAAGGTTTCCATCCGTGGGCCCAACGGATTTCACCCCTTCCCCACTTTCCAAGGGCCAGGTCAATTCCAGCTATCCATGGAACCTGTCGAAACAGAGGCAGCTACAGGAGGGGACACACAAATATTTGTGCCCTGCAGTTACACACCCGTTCCGACAGGCTCGATCCCAATCTATCCAGATGAGAACACGTTCTCTTCCGACTAGACCACGCTGGAGTCGCTGTATGTCTCAAATTTGGATCCTTTATTTATAGTTAGTATTTTTGTTGTATTAATTGATTTGTTTAAAATTTTTAATGACTTCGGTAGAGTGATTTAGGGAGTTGGGGGGGGGGGGGTTGCGTGTGTAGTGGATTGCACGAGATCGTGGTTGGCTAGTATTTATCTAGTTGTGTTCACCTAGTTGTAGTTGCGAGGGTTGAGCTCTGCTCTTTCGGCCCGCCTCTCAACTGTCAATCAGTCAATTATTATTAACTAATAAAAAAAAATTCCACACTCACACTGACACACACACTTCCAGGAAGCAGACCGTAACAGCTGTCTAACGCCCAGATACATATTTACTGCTAGGTAACAGAGGACGTCAGAATGATAGAAACTCTGCTGATTTCCGTTTGTACCATCACCGGGGGATCGAATGAGCTAGGATTACGAGTCGAGAGCGACGTCCACTCAGCAATAAAGCCGCCTAGTTTGTGCATTGGTGCAGGAGATAATTTGAGAGAGGTTAAGGGAAAGGAATGATGTTTGGTGGCCTTGAAAGCTTTGGAGGGGAGGGGGGTTGCCAGTTACGAATTAAAATAGTTAATTATTTAAGATAGGATATATATGCAAAAGACGTTGCGAGATATAGTAAGAAAAGTGTTTCTGACTGAGGTTAGGTACTGTGTGATTGACTTGTAAGTTAGGAAAAAAAATACTTATTAGAAACTTCGATAATCTTTAGAAATGTTTCTTTGCAAATAGTTGCAAATTATTGTGTAAAAAGCCTATGGTTACCGTACATTAAACAAACACACGTGAGCACAATTAGTCCACGGGATTCAGAGAGAGTGAGAGTGAACAGCGGAATAGTAACAAAAAATGTGACAATGAGGGGAAACTAAGTTATTCAAACGTTACCTATATAAATTACAGTAACACTAACCGAGCATCCACATATATATTCCAATCAATTTATGTTAACCATTTTAGAGTTGGTTAGGTTCGGTTATATATCTACCTTAGTTTTAACTCAAAGGAAAAGAACTTAACTCATACATAATGAAATGGATAGTTTTATCATTTCATAAGAAAAATATTCGAAAAATCTATAAATTCAGGAAAACTTGGCTTATTAGGCAAATCGTGCCTTGCATACTAGGCCAAGAAGTGCGTTCTGGCTACTAGGTACGATATATATATATATATATATATATATATATATATATATATATATATATATATATATATATATACATGTTGTACCTAGTTGCCAGAACGTCGTACTCGGCCTACTATGCAAGGCTCGATTTGCTTAAAAAGCCAAGTTGTCCTGAATTAATATATTTTCTCTAATTTTTTTCTTATGAAATGATAAAGCTACCCATTTCTTAATGTATGAGGTCAATTTTTTTAATTGGAGTTAAAATTTTGTAGATTTCTACCTAACCTAAACCGAACCTAAAGAACCCTGCCTAACCTAACCTAACCTATCTTTATAGGTTAGGTTAGGTTTGGTAGCCGAGAAAGTTATGTTAGGTTAGGTTAGGTATTTTAGGTAGCCGAAAAAGAATTAATTCATGAAAACTTGGCTTTTTATGCAAATCGGGTCTTGCATAGTAAGCTGAGAAGTGCATTCTGGCTACTAGGTACGACATATATATAAACATATATATATATATATATATATATATATATATATATATATATATATATATATATATATATATATATATATATTTATTTATTTATTAAAAATATATTATATATATATATATATGTATATTGAAATATTGACCTGTGGGTCCAGTAGGCCATCTGTGTCCCCTCAGATGGTCTCTCTTATCACAGTTTGTGTCTATGGATGTGTGTCTGTGTGTGTGTTTATCCCTGTGAGTGTCCGTGTGAGTGTGAGTGCCCCTGTGATTGTCCGGGTGCGAGTGTGTCCGGTTATACCTGTGGGTCCACGAGGCCATCTGTGTCCCCTCAGATGGTCTCCCTTACCACAGTCTATGGGTGTCTATGAGTGTGAGTGCCCTTATGAGTGTTCGGGTGAGGGTGTGTGTGTGAGTGTCCTGGTTTGTGTGAGGTTTGGTTCCAGGAAACATCCTTCCCCCCCCCCCTTCCCATATCTCCACCCTTATTCCCACCGTGGGTTCGAATCCCAGGTGATTAGACCTGCCCTAGGTCCATGGATCCAAGGTTTCCATCCGTGGGCCCAACGGATTTCACCCCTTCCCCACTTTCCAAGGGCCAGGTCAATTCCAGCTATCCAGGGAACATGTCGAAACAGAGGCAGCTACAGGAGGGGACACACAAATATTTGTGCCCTGCAGTTACACACCCGTTCCGACAGGCTCGATCCCAATCTATCCAGATGAGAACACGTTCTCTTCCGACTAGACCACGCTGGAGTCGCTGTATGTCTCAAATTTGGATCCTTTATTTATAGTTAGTATTTTTGTTGTATTAATTGATTTGTTTAAAATTTTTAATGACTTCGGTAGAGTGATTTAGGGAGTTGGGGGGGGGTTGCGTGTGTAGTGGATTGCACGAGATCGTGGTTGGCTAGTATTTATCTAGTTGTGTTCACCTAGTTGTAGTTGCGAGGGTTGAGCTCTGCTCTTTCGGCCCGCCTCTCAACTGTCAATCAGTCAATTATTATTAACTAATAAAAAAAAATTCCACACTCACACTGACACACACACTTCCAGGAAGCAGACCGTAACAGCTGTCTAACGCCCAGATACATATTTACTGCTAGGTAACAGAGGACGTCAGAATGATAGAAACTCTGCTGATTTCCGTTTGTACCATCACCGGGGGATCGAATGAGCTAGGATTACGAGTCGAGAGCGACGTCCACTCAGCAATAAAGCCGCCTAGTTTGTGCATTGGTGCAGGAGATAATTTGAGAGAGGTTAAGGGAAAGGAATGATGTTTGGTGGCCTTGAAAGCTTTGGAGGGGAGGGGGGTTGCCAGTTACGAATTAAAATAGTTAATTATTTAAGATAGGATATATATGCAAAAGACGTTGCGAGATATAGTAAGAAAAGTGTTTCTGACTGAGGTTAGGTACTGTGTGATTGACTTGTAAGTTAGGAAAAAAAATACTTATTAGAAACTTCGATAATCTTTAGAAATGTTTCTTTGCAAATAGTTGCAAATTATTGTGTAAAAAGCCTATGGTTACCGTACATTAAACAAACACACGTGAGCACAATTAGTCCACGGGATTCAGAGAGAGTGAGAGTGAACAGCGAAATAGTAACAAAAAATGTGACAATGAGGGGAAACTAAGTTATTCAAACGTTACCTATATAAATTACAGTAACACTAACCGAGCATCCACATATATATTCCAATCAATTTATGTTAACCATTTTAGAGTTGGTTAGGTTCGGTTATATATCTACCTTAGTTTTAACTCAAAGGAAAAGAACTTAACTCATACATAATGAAATGGATAGTTTTATCATTTCATAAGAAAAATATTCGAAAAATCTATAAATTCAGGAAAACTTGGCTTATTAGGCAAATCGTGCCTTGCATACTAGGCCAAGAAGTGCGTTCTGGCTAATAGGTACGATATATATATATATATATATATATATATATATATATATATATATATATATATATATATATATATATATATATATATATATATATATATATATATATATATATATATATATATATATATACATGTTGTACCTAGTTGCCAGAACGTCGTACTCGGCCTACTATGCAAGGCTCGATTTGCTTAAAAAGCCAAGTTGTCCTGAATTAATATATTTTCTCTAATTTTTTTCTTATGAAATGATAAAGCTACCCATTTCTTAATGTATGAGGTCAATTTTTTTAATTGGAGTTAAAATTTTGTAGATTTCTACCTAACCTAAACCGAACCTAAAGAACCCTGCCTAACCTAACCTAACCTATCTTTATAGGTTAGGTTAGGTTTGGTAGCCGAGAAAGTTATGTTAGGTTAGGTTAGGTATTTTAGGTAGCCGAAAAAGAATTAATTCATGAAAACTTGGCTTTTTATGCAAATCGGGTCTTGCATAGTAAGCTGAGAAGTGCATTCTGGCTACTAGGTACGACATATATATAAACATATATATATATATATATATATATATATATATATATATATATATATATATATATATATATATATATATATATTTATTTATTTAAAAATATATTATATATATATATATATGTATATTGAAATATTGACCTGTGGGTCCAGTAGGCCATCTGTGTCCCCTCAGATGGTCTCTCTTATCACAGTTTGTGTCTATGGATGTGTGTCTGTGTGTGTGTTTATCCCTGTGAGTGTCCGTGTGAGTGTGAGTGCCCCTGTGATTGTCCGGGTGCGAGTGTGTCCGGTTATACCTGTGGGTCCACGAGGCCATCTGTGTCCCCTCAGATGGTCTCCCTTACCACAGTCTATGGGTGTCTATGAGTGTGAGTGCCCTTATGAGTGTTCGGGTGAGGGTGTGTGTGTGAGTGTCCTTTTTTGTGTGAGGTTTGGTTCCAGGAAACATCCTTCCCCCCCCCCTTCCCATATCTCCACCCTTATTCCCACCGTGGGTTCGAATCCCAGGTGATATGACCTGCCCTAGGTCCATGGATCCAAGGTTTCCATCCGTGGGCCCAACGGATTTCACCCCTTCCCCACTTTCCAAGGGCCAGGTCAATTCCAGCTATCCAGGGAACCTGTCGAAACAGAGGCAGCTACAGGAGGGGACACACAAATATTTGTGCCCTGCAGTTACACACCCGTTCCGACAGGCTCGATCCCAATCTATCCAGATGAGAACACGTTCTCTTCCGACTAGACCACGCTGGAGTCGCTGTATGTCTCAAATTTGGATCCTTTATTTATAGTTAGTATTTTTGTTGTATTAATTGATTTGTTTAAAATTTTTAATGACTTCGGTAGAGTGATTTAAAGAGTTGGGGGGGGGGTTGCGTGTGTAGTGGATTGCACGAGATCGTGGTTGGCTAGTATTTATCTAGTTGTGTTCACCTAGTTGTAGTTGCGAGGGTTGAGCTCTGCTCTTTCGGCCCGCCTCTCAACTGTCAATCAGTCAATTATTATTAACTAATAAAAAAAAAATCCACACTCACACTGACACACACACTTCCAGGAAGCAGACCGTAACAGCTGTCTAACGCCCAGATACATATTTACTGCTAGGTAACAGAGGACGTCAGAATGATAGAAACTCTGCTGATTTCCGTTTGTACCATCACCGGGGGATCGAATGAGCTAGGATTACGAGTCGAGAGCGACGTCCACTCAGCAATAAAGCCGCCTAGTTTGTGCATTGGTGCAGGAGATAATTTGAGAGAGGTTAAGGGAAAGGAATGATGTTTGGTGGCCTTGAAAGCTTTGGAGGGGAGGGGGGTTGCCAGTTACGAATTAAAATAGTTAATTATTTAAGATAGGATATATATGCAAAAGACGTTGCGAGATATAGTAAGAAAAGTGTTTCTGACTGAGGTTAGGTACTGTGTGATTGACTTGTAAGTTAGGAAAAAAAATACTTATTAGAAACTTCGATAATCTTTAGAAATGTTTCTTTGCAAATAGTTGCAAATTATTGTGTAAAAAGCCTATGGTTACCGTACATTAAACAAACACACGTGAGCACAATTAGTCCACGGGATTCAGAGAGAGTGAGAGTGAACAGCGAAATAGTAACAAAAAATGTGACAATGAGGGGAAACTAAGTTATTCAAACGTTACCTATATAAATTACAGTAACACTAACCGAGCATCCACATATATATTCCAATCAATTTATGTTAACCATTTTAGAGTTGGTTAGGTTCGGTTATATATCTACCTTAGTTTTAACTCAAAGGAAAAGAACTTAACTCATACATAATGAAATGGATAGTTTTATCATTTCATAAGAAAAATATTCGAAAAATCTATAAATTCAGGAAAACTTGGCTTATTAGGCAAATCGTGCCTTGCATACTAGGCCAAGAAGTGCGTTCTGGCTACTAGGTACGATATATATATATATATATATATATATATATATATATATATATATATATATATATATATATATATATATATATATATATATATATATATATATATATATATATATATATATATATATATATATATATATATACATGTTGTACCTAGTTGCCAGAACGTCGTACTCGGCCTACTATGCAAGGCTCGATTTGCTTAAAAAGCCAAGTTGTCCTGAATTAATATATTTTCTCTAATTTTTTTCTTATGAAATGATAAAGCTACCCATTTCTTAATGTATGAGGTCAATTTTTTTAATTGGAGTTAAAATTTTGTAGATTTCTACCTAACCTAAACCGAACCTAAAGAACCCTGCCTAACCTAACCTAACCTATCTTTATAGGTTAGGTTAGGTTTGGTAGCCGAGAAAGTTATGTTAGGTTAGGTTAGGTATTTTAGGTAGCCGAAAAAGAATTAATTCATGAAAACTTGGCTTTTTATGCAAATCGGGTCTTGCATAGTAAGCTGAGAAGTGCATTCTGGCTACTAGGTACGACATATATATAAACATATATATATATATATATATATATATATATATATATATATATATATATATATATATATATATATATATATATATATATATATATATATATATATATTTATTTATTTATTAAAAATATATTATATATATATATATATGTATATTGAAATATTGACCTGTGGGTCCAGTAGGCCATCTGTGTCCCCTCAGATGGTCTCTCTTATCACAGTTTGTGTCTATGGATGTGTGTCTGTGTGTGTGTTTATCCCTGTGAGTGTCCGTGTGAGTGTGAGTGCCCCTGTGATTGTCCGGGTGCGAGTGTGTCCGGTTATACCTGTGGGTCCACGAGGCCATCTGTGTCCCCTCAGATGGTCTCCCTTACCACAGTCTATGGGTGTCTATGAGTGTGAGTGCCCTTATGAGTGTTCGGGTGAGGGTGTGTGTGTGAGTGTCCTGGTTTGTGTGAGGTTTGGTTCCAGGAAACATCCTTCCCCCCCCCCTTCCCATATCTCCACCCTTATTCCCACCGTGGGTTCGAATCCCAGGTGATTAGACCTGCCCTAGGTCCATGGATCCAAGGTTTCCATCCGTGGGCCCAACGGATTTCACCCCTTCCCCACTTTCCAAGGGCCAGGTCAATTCCAGCTATCCAGGGAACCTGTCGAAACAGAGGCAGCTACAGGAGGGGACACACAAATATTTGTGCCCTGCAGTTACACACCCGTTCCGACAGGCTCGATCCCAATCTATCCAGATGAGAACACGTTCTCTTCCGACTAGACCACGCTGGAGTCGCTGTATGTCTCAAATTTGGATCCTTTATTTATAGTTAGTATTTTTGTTGTATTAATTGATTTGTTTAAAATTTTTAATGACTTCGGTAGAGTGATTTAAAGAGTTGGGGGGGGGGTTGCGTGTGTAGTGGATTGCACGAGATCGTGGTTGGCTAGTATTTATCTAGTTGTGTTCACCTAGTTGTAGTTGCGAGGGTTGAGCTCTGCTCTTTCGGCCCGCCTCTCAACTGTCAATCAGTCAATTATTATTAACTAATAAAAAAAAATTCCACACTCACACTGACACACACACTTCCAGGAAGCAGACCGTAACAGCTGTCTAACGCCCAGATACATATTTACTGCTAGGTAACAGAGGACGTCAGAATGATAGAAACTCTGCTGATTTCCGTTTGTACCATCACCGGGGGATCGAATGAGCTAGGATTACGAGTCGAGAGCGACGTCCACTCAGCAATAAAGCCGCCTAGTTTGTGCATTGGTGCAGGAGATAATTTGAGAGAGGTTAAGGGAAAGGAATGATGTTTGGTGGCCTTGAAAGCTTTGGAGGGGAGGGGGGTTGCCAGTTACGAATTAAAATAGTTAATTATTTAAGATAGGATATATATGCAAAAGACGTTGCGAGATATAGTAAGAAAAGTGTTTCTGACTGAGGTTAGGTACTGTGTGATTGACTTGTAAGTTAGGAAAAAAAATACTTATTAGAAACTTCGATAATCTTTAGAAATGTTTCTTTGCAAATAGTTGCAAATTATTGTGTAAAAAGCCTATGGTTACCGTACATTAAACAAACACACGTGAGCACAATTAGTCCACGGGATTCAGAGAGAGTGAGAGTGAACAGCGAAATAGTAACAAAAAATGTGACAATGAGGGGAAACTAAGTTATTCAAACGTTACCTATATAAATTACAGTAACACTAACCGAGCATCCACATATATATTCCAATCAATTTATGTTAACCATTTTAGAGTTGGTTAGGTTCGGTTATATATCTACCTTAGTTTTAACTCAAAGGAAAAGAACTTAACTCATACATAATGAAATGGATAGTTTTATCATTTCATAAGAAAAATATTCGAAAAATCTATAAATTCAGGAAAACTTGGCTTATTAGGCAAATCGTGCCTTGCATACTAGGCCAAGAAGTGCGTTCTGGCTACTAGGTACGATATATATATATATATATATATATATGTCGTACCTAGTAGCCAGAACGCACTTCTCGGCCTACTATTCAAGGCCCGATTTGCCTAATAAGCCAAGTTTTCCTGAATTAATATATTTTCTCAAATTTTTTTCTTATGAAATGATAAAGCTACCCATTTCATTATGTATGAGATAATTTTTTTTATTGGAGTTAAAATTAACGAAGATATATGACCGAACCTAACCAACCCTACCTAACCTAACCTAATCAATCTTTATAGGTTAGGTTAGGTTAGGTAGCCGAAAAAGTTAGGTTAGGTTAGGTTAGGTAGGTTAGGTAGTCGAAAAACAATTAATTCATGAAAACATGGCTTATTAGGCAAATCGGGCCATGCATAGTAGGCAGAGAAGTGCGTTCTGGCTACTAGGTACGACATATATATATATATATATATATATATATATATATATATATATATATATATATATATATATATATATATATATATACATGTTGTACCTAGTTGCCAGAACGTCGTACTCGGCCTACTATGCAAGGCTCGATTTGCTTAAAAAGCCAAGTTGTCCTGAATTAATATATTTTCTCTAATTTTTTTCTTATGAAATGATAAAGCTACCCATTTCTTAATGTATGAGGTCAATTTTTTTAATTGGAGTTAAAATTTTGTAGATTTCTACCTAACCTAAACCGAACCTAAAGAACCCTGCCTAACCTAACCTAACCTATCTTTATAGGTTAGGTTAGGTTTGGTAGCCGAGAAAGTTATGTTAGGTTAGGTTAGGTATTTTAGGTAGCCGAAAAAGAATTAATTCATGAAAACTTGGCTTTTTATGCAAATCGGGTCTTGCATAGTAAGCTGAGAAGTGCATTCTGGCTACTAGGTACGACATATATATAAACATATATATATATATATATATATATATATATATATATATATATATATATATATATATATATATATATATTTATTTATTTATTAAAAATATATTATATATATATATATGTATATTGAAATATTGACCTGTGGGTCCAGTAGGCCATCTGTGTCCCCTCAGATGGTCTCTCTTATCACAGTTTGTGTCTATGGATGTGTGTCTGTGTGTGTGTTTATCCCTGTGAGTGTCCGTGTGAGTGTGAGTGCCCCTGTGATTGTCCGGGTGCGAGTGTGTCCGGTTATACCTGTGGGTCCACGAGGCCATCTGTGTCCCCTCAGATGGTCTCCCTTACCACAGTCTATGGGTGTCTATGAGTGTGAGTGCCCTTATGAGTGTTCGGGTGAGGGTGTGTGTGTGAGTGTCCTGGTTTGTGTGAGGTTTGGTTCCAGGAAACATCCTTCCCCCCCCCCCCTTCCCATATCTCCACCCTTATTCCCACCGTGGGTTCGAATCCCAGGTGATTAGACCTGCCCTAGGTCCATGGATCCAAGGTTTCCATCCGTGGGCCCAACGGATTTCACCCCTTCCCCACTTTCCAAGGGCCAGGTCAATTCCAGCTATCCAGGGAACCTGTCGAAACAGAGGCAGCTACAGGAGGGGACACACAAATATTTGTGCCCTGCAGTTACACACCCGTTCCGACAGGCTCGATCCCAATCTATCCAGATGAGAACACGTTCTCTTCCGACTAGACCACGCTGGAGTCGCTGTATGTCTCAAATTTGGATCCTTTATTTATAGTTAGTATTTTTGTTGTATTAATTGATTTGTTTAAAATTTTTAATGACTTCGGTAGAGTGATTTAGGGAGTTGGGGGGGGGGGGGGGTTGCGTGTGTAGTGGATTGCACGAGATCGTGGTTGGCTAGTATTTATCTAGTTGTGTTCACCTAGTTGTAGTTGCGAGGGTTGAGCTCTGCTCTTTCGGCCCGCCTCTCAACTGTCAATCAGTCAATTATTATTAACTAATAAAAAAAATTCCACACTCACACTGACACACACACTTCCAGGAAGCAGACCGTAACAGCTGTCTAACGCCCAGATACATATTTACTGCTAGGTAACAGAGGACGTCAGAATGATAGAAACTCTGCTGATTTCCGTTTGTACCATCACCGGGGGATCGAATGAGCTAGGATTACGAGTCGAGAGCGACGTCCACTCAGCAATAAAGCCGCCTAGTTTGTGCATTGGTGCAGGAGATAATTTGAGAGAGGTTAAGGGAAAGGAATGATGTTTGGTGGCCTTGAAAGCTTTGGAGGGGAGGGGGGTTGCCAGTTACGAATTAAAATAGTTAATTATTTAAGATAGGATATATATGCAAAAGACGTTGCGAGATATAGTAAGAAAAGTGTTTCTGACTGAGGTTAGGTACTGTGTGATTGACTTGTAAGTTAGGAAAAAAAATACTTATTAGAAACTTCGATAATCTTTAGAAATGTTTCTTTGCAAATAGTTGCAAATTATTGTGTAAAAAGCCTATGGTTACCGTACATTAAACAAACACACGTGAGCACAATTAGTCCACGGGATTCAGAGAGAGTGAGAGTGAACAGCGAAATAGTAACAAAAAATGTGACAATGAGGGGAAACTAAGTTATTCAAACGTTACCTATATAAATTACAGTAACACTAACCGAGCATCCACATATATATTCCAATCAATTTATGTTAACCATTTTAGAGTTGGTTAGGTTCGGTTATATATCTACCTTAGTTTTAACTCAAAGGAAAAGAACTTAACTCATACATAATGAAATGGATAGTTTTATCATTTCATAAGAAAAATATTCGAAAAATCTATAAATTCAGGAAAACTTGGCTTATTAGGCAAATCGTGCCTTGCATACTAGGCCAAGAAGTGCGTTCTGGCTACTAGGTACGATATATATATATATATATATATATATATATATATATATATATATATATATATATATATATATATATATATATATATATATATATATATACATGTTGTACCTAGTTGCCAGAACGTCGTACTCGGCCTACTATGCAAGGCTCGATTTGCTTAAAAAGCCAAGTTGTCCTGAATTAATATATTTTCTCTAATTTTTTTCTTATGAAATGATAAAGCTACCCATTTCTTAATGTATGAGGTCAATTTTTTTAATTGGAGTTAAAATTTTGTAGATTTCTACCTAACCTAAACCGAACCTAAAGAACCCTGCCTAACCTAACCTAACCTATCTTTATAGGTTAGGTTAGGTTTGGTAGCCGAGAAAGTTATGTTAGGTTAGGTTAGGTATTTTAGGTAGCCGAAAAAGAATTAATTCATGAAAACTTGGCTTTTTATGCAAATCGGGTCTTGCATAGTAAGCTGAGAAGTGCATTCTGGCTACTAGGTACGACATATATATAAACATATATATATATATATATATATATATATATATATATATATATATATATATATATATATATATATATATATATTTATTTATTTATTAAAAATATATTATATATATATATATATGTATATTGAAATATTGACCTGTGGGTCCAGTAGGCCATCTGTGTCCCCTCAGATGGTCTCTCTTATCACAGTTTGTGTCTATGGATGTGTGTCTGTGTGTGTGTTTATCCCTGTGAGTGTCCGTGTGAGTGTGAGTGCCCCTGTGATTGTCCGGGTGCGAGTGTGTCCGGTTATACCTGTGGGTCCACGAGGCCATCTGTGTCCCCTCAGATGGTCTCCCTTACCACAGTCTATGGGTGTCTATGAGTGTGAGTGCCCTTATGAGTGTTCGGGTGAGGGTGTGTGTGTGAGTGTCCTGGTTTGTGTGAGGTTTGGTTCCAGGAAACATCCTTCCCCCCCCCCTTCCCATATCTCCACCCTTATTCCCACCGTGGGTTCGAATCCCAGGTGATTAGACCTGCCCTAGGTCCATGGATCCAAGGTTTCCATCCGTGGGCCCAACGGATTTCACCCCTTCCCCACTTTCCAAGGGCCAGGTCAATTCCAGCTATCCAGGGAACCTGTCGAAACAGAGGCAGCTACAGGAGGGGACACACAAATATTTGTGCCCTGCAGTTACACACCCGTTCCGACAGGCTCGATCCCAATCTATCCAGATGAGAACACGTTCTCTTCCGACTAGACCACGCTGGAGTCGCTGTATGTCTCAAATTTGGATCCTTTATTTATAGTTAGTATTTTTGTTGTATTAATTGATTTGTTTAAAATTTTTAATGACTTCGGTAGAGTGATTTAAAGAGTTGGGGGGGGGGTTGCGTGTGTAGTGGATTGCACGAGATCGTGGTTGGCTAGTATTTATCTAGTTGTGTTCACCTAGTTGTAGTTGCGAGGGTTGAGCTCTGCTCTTTCGGCCCGCCTCTCAACTGTCAATCAGTCAATTATTATTAACTAATAAAAAAAAATTCCACACTCACACTGACACACACACTTCCAGGAAGCAGACCGTAACAGCTGTCTAACGCCCAGATACATATTTACTGCTAGGTAACAGAGGACGTCAGAATGATAGAAACTCTGCTGATTTCCGTTTGTACCATCACCGGGGGATCGAATGAGCTAGGATTACGAGTCGAGAGCGACGTCCACTCAGCAATAAAGCCGCCTAGTTTGTGCATTGGTGCAGGAGATAATTTGAGAGAGGTTAAGGGAAAGGAATGATGTTTGGTGGCCTTGAAAGCTTTGGAGGGGAGGGGGGTTGCCAGTTACGAATTAAAATAGTTAATTATTTAAGATAGGATATATATGCAAAAGACGTTGCGAGATATAGTAAGAAAAGTGTTTCTGACTGAGGTTAGGTACTGTGTGATTGACTTGTAAGTTAGGAAAAAAAATACTTATTAGAAACTTCGATAATCTTTAGAAATGTTTCTTTGCAAATAGTTGCAAATTATTGTGTAAAAAGCCTATGGTTACCGTACATTAAACAAACACACGTGAGCACAATTAGTCCACGGGATTCAGAGAGAGTGAGAGTGAACAGCGAAATAGTAACAAAAAATGTGACAATGAGGGGAAACTAAGTTATTCAAACGTTACCTATATAAATTACAGTAACACTAACCGAGCATCCACATATATATTCCAATCAATTTATGTTAACCATTTTAGAGTTGGTTAGGTTCGGTTATATATCTACCTTAGTTTTAACTCAAAGGAAAAGAACTTAACTCATACATAATGAAATGGATAGTTTTATCATTTCATAAGAAAAATATTCGAAAAATCTATAAATTCAGGAAAACTTGGCTTATTAGGCAAATCGTGCCTTGCATACTAGGCCAAGAAGTGCGTTCTGGCTACTAGGTACGATATATATATATATATATATATATATATATATATATGTCGTACCTAGTAGCCAGAACGCACTTCTCGGCCTACTATTCAAGGCCCGATTTGCCTAATAAGCCAAGTTTTCCTGAATTAATATATTTTCTCAAATTTTTTTCTTATGAAATGATAAAGCTACCCATTTCATTATGTATGAGATAATTTTTTTTTATTGGAGTTAAAATTAACGAAGATATATGACCGAACCTAACCAACCCTACCTAACCTAACCTAATCAATCTTTATAGGTTAGGTTAGGTTAGGTAGCCGAAAAAGTTAGGTTAGGTTAGGTTAGGTAGGTTAGGTAGTCGAAAAACAATTAATTCATGAAAACATGGCTTATTAGGCAAATCGGGCCATGCATAGTAGGCAGAGAAGTGCGTTCTGGCTACTAGGTACGACATATATATATATATATATATATATATATATATATATATATATATATATATATATATATATATATATATATATATATATATACATGTTGTACCTAGTTGCCAGAACGTCGTACTCGGCCTACTATGCAAGGCTCGATTTGCTTAAAAAGCCAAGTTGTCCTGAATTAATATATTTTCTCTAATTTTTTTCTTATGAAATGATAAAGCTACCCATTTCTTAATGTATGAGGTCAATTTTTTTAATTGGAGTTAAAATTTTGTAGATTTCTACCTAACCTAAACCGAACCTAAAGAACCCTGCCTAACCTAACCTAACCTATCTTTATAGGTTAGGTTAGGTTTGGTAGCCGAGAAAGTTATGTTAGGTTAGGTTAGGTATTTTAGGTAGCCGAAAAAGAATTAATTCATGAAAACTTGGCTTTTTATGCAAATCGGGTCTTGCATAGTAAGCTGAGAAGTGCATTCTGGCTACTAGGTACGACATATATATAAACATATATATATATATATATATATATATATATATATATATATATATATATATATATATATATATATATTTATTTATTTATTAAAAATATATTATATATATATATATGTATATTGAAATATTGACCTGTGGGTCCAGTAGGCCATCTGTGTCCCCTCAGATGGTCTCTCTTATCACAGTTTGTGTCTATGGATGTGTGTCTGTGTGTGTGTTTATCCCTGTGAGTGTCCGTGTGAGTGTGAGTGCCCCTGTGATTGTCCGGGTGCGAGTGTGTCCGGTTATACCTGTGGGTCCACGAGGCCATCTGTGTCCCCTCAGATGGTCTCCCTTACCACAGTCTATGGGTGTCTATGAGTGTGAGTGCCCTTATGAGTGTTCGGGTGAGGGTGTGTGTGTGAGTGTCCTGGTTTGTGTGAGGTTTGGTTCCAGGAAACATCCTTCCCCCCCCCCCCTTCCCATATCTCCACCCTTATTCCCACCGTGGGTTCGAATCCCAGGTGATTAGACCTGCCCTAGGTCCATGGATCCAAGGTTTCCATCCGTGGGCCCAACGGATTTCACCCCTTCCCCACTTTCCAAGGGCCAGGTCAATTCCAGCTATCCAGGGAACCTGTCGAAACAGAGGCAGCTACAGGAGGGGACACACAAATATTTGTGCCCTGCAGTTACACACCCGTTCCGACAGGCTCGATCCCAATCTATCCAGATGAGAACACGTTCTCTTCCGACTAGACCACGCTGGAGTCGCTGTATGTCTCAAATTTGGATCCTTTATTTATAGTTAGTATTTTTGTTGTATTAATTGATTTGTTTAAAATTTTTAATGACTTCGGTAGAGTGATTTAGGGAGTTGGGGGGGGGGGGGGGTTGCGTGTGTAGTGGATTGCACGAGATCGTGGTTGGCTAGTATTTATCTAGTTGTGTTCACCTAGTTGTAGTTGCGAGGGTTGAGCTCTGCTCTTTCGGCCCGCCTCTCAACTGTCAATCAGTCAATTATTATTAACTAATAAAAAAAAATTCCACACTCACACTGACACACACACTTCCAGGAAGCAGACCGTAACAGCTGTCTAACGCCCAGATACATATTTACTGCTAGGTAACAGAGGACGTCAGAATGATAGAAACTCTGCTGATTTCCGTTTGTACCTCACCGGGGGATCGAATGAGCTAGGATTACGAGTCGAGAGCGACGTCCACTCAGCAATAAAGCCGCCTAGTTTGTGCATTGGTGCAGGAGATAATTTGAGAGAGGTTAAGGGAAAGGAATGATGTTTGGTGGCCTTGAAAGCTTTGGAGGGGAGGGGGGTTGCCAGTTACGAATTAAAATAGTTAATTATTTAAGATAGGATATATATGCAAAAGACGTTGCGAGATATAGTAAGAAAAGTGTTTCTGACTGAGGTTAGGTACTGTGTGATTGACTTGTAAGTTAGGAAAAAAAATACTTATTAGAAACTTCGATAATCTTTAGAAATGTTTCTTTGCAAATAGTTGCAAATTATTGTGTAAAAAGCCTATGGTTACCGTACATTAAACAAACACACGTGAGCACAATTAGTCCACGGGATTCAGAGAGAGTGAGAGTGAACAGCGAAATAGTAACAAACAAATGTGACAATGAGGGGAAACTAAGTTATTCAAACGTTACCTATATAAATTACAGTAACACTAACCGAGCATCCACATATATATTCCAATCAATTTATGTTAACCATTTTAGAGTTGGTTAGGTTCGGTTATATATCTACCTTAGTTTTAACTCAAAGGAAAAGAACTTAACTCATACATAATGAAATGGATAGTTTTATCATTTCATAAGAAAAATATTCGAAAAATCTATAAATTCAGGAAAACTTGGCTTATTAGGCAAATCGTGCCTTGCATACTAGGCCAAGAAGTGCGTTCTGGCTACTAGGTACGATATATATATATATATATATATATAATATATATATATATATATATATATATATATATATATATATATATATATATATATATATATATACATGTTGTACCTAGTTGCCAGAACGTCGTACTCGGCCTACTATGCAAGGCTCGATTTGCTTAAAAAGCCAAGTTGTCCTGAATTAATATATTTTCTCTAATTTTTTTCTTATGAAATGATAAAGCTACCCATTTCTTAATGTATGAGGTCAATTTTTTAATTGGAGTTAAAATTTTGTAGATTTCTACCTAACCTAAACCGAACCTAAAGAACCCTGCCTAACCTAACCTAACCTATCTTTATAGGTTAGGTTAGGTTTGGTAGCCGAGAAAGTTATGTTAGGTTAGGTTAGGTATTTTAGGTAGCCGAAAAAGAATTAATTCATGAAAACTTGGCTTTTTATGCAAATCGGGTCTTGCATAGTAAGCTGAGAAGTGCATTCTGGCTACTAGGTACGACATATATATAAACATATATATATATATATATATATATATATATATATATATATATATATATATATATATATATATATATATATATATATTTATTTATTTATTAAAAATATATTATATATTATATATATATGTATATTGAAATATTGACCTGTGGGTCCAGTAGGCCATCTGTGTCCCCTCAGATGGTCTCTCTTATCACAGTTTGTGTCTATGGATGTGTGTCTGTGTGTGTGTTTATCCCTGTGAGTGTCCGTGTGAGTGTGAGTGCCCCTGTGATTGTCCGGGTGCGAGTGTGTCCGGTTATACCTGTGGGTCCACGAGGCCATCTGTGTCCCCTCAGATGGTCTCCCTTACCACAGTCTATGGGTGTCTATGAGTGTGAGTGCCCTTATGAGTGTTCGGGTGAGGGTGTGTGTGTGAGTGTCCTGGTTTGTGTGAGGTTTGGTTCCAGGAAACATCCTTCCCCCCCCCTTCCCATATCTCCACCCTTATTCCCACCGTGGGTTCGAATCCCAGGTGATTAGACCTGCCCTAGGTCCATGGATCCAAGGTTTCCATCCGTGGGCCCAACGGATTTCACCCCTTCCCCACTTTCCAAGGGCCAGGTCAATTCCAGCTATCCAGGGAACCTGTCGAAACAGAGGCAGCTACAGGAGGGGACACACAAATATTTGTGCCCTGCAGTTACACACCCGTTCCGACAGGCTCGATCCCAATCTATCCAGATGAGAACACGTTCTCTTCCGACTAGACCACGCTGGAGTCGCTGTATGTCTCAAATTTGGATCCTTTATTTATAGTTAGTATTTTTGTTGTATTAATTGATTTGTTTAAAATTTTTAATGACTTCGGTAGAGTGATTTAAAGAGTTGGGGGGGGGTTGCGTGTGTAGTGGATTGCACGAGATCGTGGTTGGCTAGTATTTATCTAGTTGTGTTCACCTAGTTGTAGTTGCGAGGGTTGAGCTCTGCTCTTTCGGCCCGCCTCTCAACTGTCAATCAGTCAATTATTATTAACTAATAAAAAAAAATTCCACACTCACACTGACACACACACTTCCAGGAAGCAGACCGTAACAGCTGTCTAACGCCCAGATACATATTTACTGCTAGGTAACAGAGGACGTCAGAATGATAGAAACTCTGCTGATTTCCGTTTGTACCATCACCGGGGGATCGAATGAGCTAGGATTACGAGTCGAGAGCGACGTCCACTCAGCAATAAAGCCGCCTAGTTTGTGCATTGGTGCAGGAGATAATTTGAGAGAGGTTAAGGGAAAGGAATGATGTTTGGTGGCCTTGAAAGCTTTGGAGGGGAGGGGGGTTGCCAGTTACGAATTAAAATAGTTAATTATTTAAGATAGGATATATATGCAAAAGACGTTGCGAGATATAGTAAGAAAAGTGTTTCTGACTGAGGTTAGGTACTGTGTGATTGACTTGTAAGTTAGGAAAAAAAATACTTATTAGAAACTTCGATAATCTTTAGAAATGTTTCTTTGCAAATAGTTGCAAATTATTGTGTAAAAAGCCTATGGTTACCGTACATTAAACAAACACACGTGAGCACAATTAGTCCACGGGATTCAGAGAGAGTGAGAGTGAACAGCGAAATAGTAACAAAAAATGTGACAATGAGGGGAAACTAAGTTATTCAAACGTTACCTATATAAATTACAGTAACACTAACCGAGCATCCACATATATATTCCAATCAATTTATGTTAACCATTTTAGAGTTGGTTAGGTTCGGTTATATATCTACCTTAGTTTTAACTCAAAGGAAAAGAACTTAACTCATACATAATGAAATGGATAGTTTATCATTTCATAAGAAAAATATTCGAAAATCTATAAATTCAGGAAAACTTGGCTTATTAGGCAAATCGTGCCTTGCATACTAGGCCAAGAAGTGCGTTCTGGCTACTAGGTACGATATATATATATATATATATATATGTCGTACCTAATAGCCAGAACGCACTTCTCAGCCTACTATTCAAGGCCCGATTTGCCTAATAAGCCAAGTTTTCATGAATTAATGTTTTTTCGTCTACCTAACCTACCTAACCTAACCTAACCTAGCTTTTTTTGGCTACCTAACCTAACCTTACCTATAAAGATAGGTTAGGTTAGGTTAGGTAGGGTTGGTTAGGTTCGGTCATTTATCTACGTTAATTTTAACTCCAATAAAAAAAAATTGACCTCATACATAGAGAAAAGGGTAGCTTTATCATTTCATAAGAAAAAAATTATAGTAAATATATTAATTCAGGAAAACTTGGCTTATTAGGCAAATCGGGCCTTGAATAGTAGGCTGAGAAGTGAGTTCTGGCTACTAGGTACGACATATATATATATATATATATATATATATATATATATATATATATATATATATATATATATATATATATATATATATATATATATATATTATATATATATACATGTTGTACCTAGTTGCCAGAACGTCGTACTCGGCCTACTATGCAAGGCTCGATTTGCTTAAAAAGCCAAGTTGTCCTGAATTAATATATTTTCTCTAATTTTTTTCTTATGAAATGATAAAGCTACCCATTTCTTAATGTATGAGGTCAATTTTTTTAATTGGAGTTAAAATTTTGTAGATTTCTACCTAACCTAAACCGAACCTAAAGAACCCTGCCTAACCTAACCTAACCTATCTTTATAGGTTAGGTTAGGTTTGGTAGCCGAGAAAGTTATGTTAGGTTAGGTTAGGTATTTTAGGTAGCCGAAAAAGAATTAATTCATGAAAACTTGGCTTTTTATGCAAATCGGGTCTTGCATAGTAAGCTGAGAAGTGCATTCTGGCTACTAGGTACGACATATATATAAACATATATATATATATATATATATATATATATATAATATATATATATATATATATATATATATATATATATTTATTTATTAAAAATATATTATATATATATATATATGTATATTGAAATATTGACCTGTGGGTCCAGTAGGCCATCTGTGTCCCCTCAGATGGTCTCTCTTATCACAGTTTGTGTCTATGGATGTGTGTCTGTGTGTGTGTTTATCCCTGTGAGTGTCCGTGTGAGTGTGAGTGCCCCTGTGATTGTCCGGGTGCGAGTGTGTCCGGTTATACCTGTGGGTCCACGAGGCCATCTGTGTCCCCTCAGATGGTCTCCCTTACCACAGTCTATGGTGTCTATGAGTGTGAGTGCCCTTATGAGTGTTCGGGTGAGGGTGTGTGTGTGAGTGTCCTGGTTTGTGTGAGGTTTGGTTCCAGGAAACATCCTTCCCCCCCCCTTCCCATATCTCCACCCTTATTCCCACCGTGGGTTCGAATCCCAGGTGATTAGACCTGCCCTAGGTCCATGGATCCAAGGTTTCCATCCGTGGGCCCAACGGATTTCACCCCTTCCCCACTTTCCAAGGGCCAGGTCAATTCCAGCTATCCAGGGAACCTGTCGAAACAGAGGCAGCTACAGGAGGGGACACACAAATATTTGTGCCCTGCAGTTACACACCCGTTCCGACAGGCTCGATCCCAATCTATCCAGATGAGAACACGTTCTCTTCCGACTAGACCACGCTGGAGTCGCTGTATGTCTCAAATTTGGATCCTTTATTTATAGTTAGTATTTTTGTTGTATTAATTGATTTGTTTAAAATTTTAATGACTTCGGTAGAGTGATTTAAAGAGTTGGGGGGGGGGGTTGCGTGTGTAGTGGATTGCACGAGATCGTGGTTGGCTAGTATTTATCTAGTTGTGTTCACCTAGTTGTAGTTGCGAGGGTTGAGCTCTGCTCTTTCGGCCCGCCTCTCAACTGTCAATCAGTCAATTATTATTAACTAATAAAAAAAAATTCCACACTCACACTGACACACACACTTCCAGGAAGCAGACCGTAACAGCTGTCTAACGCCCAGATACATATTTACTGCTAGGTAACAGAGGACGTCAGAATGATAGAAACTCTGCTGATTTCCGTTTGTACCATCACCGGGGGATCGAATGAGCTAGGATTACGAGTCGAGAGCGACGTCCACTCAGCAATAAAGCCGCCTAGTTTGTGCATTGGTGCAGGAGATAATTTGAGAGAGGTTAAGGGAAAGGAATGATGTTTGGTGGCCTTGAAAGCTTTGGAGGGAGGGGGGTTGCCAGTTACGAATTAAAATAGTTAATTATTTAAGATAGGATATATATGCAAAAGACGTTGCGAGATATAGTAAGAAAAGTGTTTCTGACTGAGGTTAGGTACTGTGTGATTGACTTGTAAGTTAGGAAAAAAAATACTTATTAGAAACTTCGATAATCTTTAGAAATGTTTCTTTGCAAATAGTTGCAAATTATTGTGTAAAAAGCCTATGGTTACCGTACATTAAACAAACACACGTGAGCACAATTAGTCCACGGGATTCAGAGAGAGTGAGAGTGAACAGCGAAATAGTAACAAAAAATGTGACAATGAGGGAAACTAAGTTATTCAAACGTTACCTATATAAATTACAGTAACACTAACCGAGCATCCACATATATATTCCAATCAATTTATGTTAACCATTTTAGAGTTGGTTAGGTTCGGTTATATATCTACCTTAGTTTTAACTCAAAGGAAAAGAACTTAACTCATACATAATGAAATGGATAGTTTTATCATTTCATAAGAAAAATATTCGAAAAATCTATAAATTCAGGAAAACTTGGCTTATTAGGCAAATCGTGCCTTGCATACTAGGCCAAGAAGTGCGTTCTGGCTACTAGGTACGATATATATATATATATATATATATATATATATATATATATATATATATATATTATATATATATATATATATATATATATATATATGTCGTACCTAGTAGCCAGAACGCACTTCTCGGCCTACTATGCAAGGCCGAATTTGCCTAATAAGCCAAGTTTTCCTGAATTAATATATTTTCTCTAATTTTTTTCTTATGAAATAATAAAGCTACCCATTTCATTATGTATGAGGTCAATTTTTTTTATTGGAGTTAAAATTAACGCAGATATATGACCAAACGTAACCAACCCTACCTAAACCTAACCTATCTTTAAAGGTTAGGTTCGGTTAGGTAGCCGAAAAAGGTAGGTTAGGTTAGGTTAGGTAGGTTAGGTAGACGAAAAACAATTAATTCATGAAAACTTGGCTTATTAGGCAAATTCGGCCTTGCATAGTAGGCTGAGAAGTGCGTTCTGGCTACTAGGTACGACATATATATATATATATATATATATATATATATATATATATATACATGTTGTACCTAGTTGCCAGAACGTCGTACTCGGCCTACTATGCAAGGCTCGATTTGCTTAAAAAGCCAAGTTGTCCTGAATTAATATATTTTCTCTAATTTTTTTCTTATGAAATGATAAAGCTACCCATTTCTTAATGTATGAGGTCAATTTTTTTAATTGGAGTTAAAATTTTGTAGATTTCTACCTAACCTAAACCGAACCTAAAGAACCCTGCCTAACCTAACCTAACCTATCTTTATAGGTTAGGTTAGGTTTGGTAGCCGAGAAAGTTATGTTAGGTTAGGTTAGGTATTTTAGGTAGCCGAAAAAGAATTAATTCATGAAAACTTGGCTTTTTATGCAAATCGGGTCTTGCATAGTAAGCTGAGAAGTGCATTCTGGCTACTAGGTACGACATATATATAAACATATATATATAATATATATATATATATATATATATATATATATATATATATATATATATATATATATATATATATATATATATTTATTTATTTATTAAAAATATATTATATATATATATATGTATATTGAAATATTGACCTGTGGGTCCAGTAGGCCATCTGTGTCCCCTCAGATGGTCTCTCTTATCACAGTTTGTGTCTATGGATGTGTGTCTGTGTGTGTGTTTATCCCTGTGAGTGTCCGTGTGAGTGTGAGTGCCCCTGTGATTGTCCGGGTGCGAGTGTGTCCGGTTATACCTGTGGGTCCACGAGGCCATCTGTGTCCCCTCAGATGGTCTCCCTTACCACAGTCTATGGGTGTCTATGAGTGTGAGTGCCCTTATGAGTGTTCGGGTGAGGGTGTGTGTGTGAGTGTCCTGGTTTGTGTGAGGTTTGGTTCCAGGAAACATCCTTCCCCCCCCCTTCCCATATCTCCACCCTTATTCCCACCGTGGGTTCGAATCCCAGGTGATTAGACCTGCCCTAGGTCCATGGATCCAAGGTTTCCATCCGTGGGCCCAACGGATTTCACCCCTTCCCCACTTTCCAAGGGCCAGGTCAATTCCAGCTATCCAGGGAACCTGTCGAAACAGAGGCAGCTACAGGAGGGGACACACAAATATTTGTGCCCTGCAGTTACACACCCGTTCCGACAGGCTCGATCCCAATCTATCCAGATGAGAACACGTTCTCTTCCGACTAGACCACGCTGGAGTCGCTGTATGTCTCAAATTTGGATCCTTTATTTATAGTTAGTATTTTTGTTGTATTAATTGATTTGTTTAAAATTTTTAATGACTTCGGTAGAGTGATTTAAAGAGTTGGGGGGGGGGTTGCGTGTGTAGTGGATTGCACGAGATCGTGGTTGGCTAGTATTTATCTAGTTGTGTTCACCTAGTTGTAGTTGCGAGGGTTGAGCTCTGCTCTTTCGGCCCGCCTCTCAACTGTCAATCAGTCAATTATTATTAACTAATAAAAAAAAATTCCACACTCACACTGACACACACACTTCCAGGAAGCAGACCGTAACAGCTGTCTAACGCCCAGATACATATTTACTGCTAGGTAACAGAGGACGTCAGAATGATAGAAACTCTGCTGATTTCCGTTTGTACCATCACCGGGGGATCGAATGAGCTAGGATTACGAGTCGAGGCGACGTCCACTCAGCAATAAGCCGCCTAGTTTGTGCATTGGTGCAGGAGATAATTTGAGAGAGGTTAAGGGAAAGGAATGATGTTTGGTGGCCTTGAAAGCTTTGGAGGGGAGGGGGGTTGCCAGTTACGAATTAAAATAGTTAATTATTTAAGATAGGATATATATGCAAAAGACGTTGCGAGATATAGTAAGAAAAGTGTTTCTGACTGAGGTTAGGTACTGTGTGATTGACTTGTAAGTTAGGAAAAAAAATACTTATTAGAAACTTCGATAATCTTTAGAAATGTTTCTTTGCAAATAGTTGCAAATTATTGTGTAAAAAGCCTATGGTTACCGTACATTAAACAAACACACGTGAGCACAATTAGTCCACGGGATTCAGAGAGAGTGAGAGTGAACAGCGGAATAGTAACAAAAAATGTGACAATGAGGGGAAACTAAGTTATTCAAACGTTACCTATATAAATTACAGTAACACTAACCGAGCATCCACATATATATTCCAATCAATTTATGTTAACCATTTTAGAGTTGGTTAGGTTCGGTTATATATCTACCTTAGTTTTAACTCAAAGGAAAAGAACTTAACTCATACATAATGAAATGGATAGTTTTATCATTTCATAAGAAAAAATATTCGAAAAATCTATAAATTCAGGAAAACTTGGCTTATTAGGCAAATCGTGCCTTGCATACTAGGCCAAGAAGTGCGTTCTGGCTACTAGGTACGATATATATATAATATATATATATATATATATATATATATATATATATATTATATATACATGTTGTACCTAGTTGCCAGAACGTCGTACTCGGCCTACTATGCAAGGCTCGATTTGCTTAAAAAGCCAAGTTGTCCTGAATTAATATATTTTCTCTAATTTTTTTCTTATGAAATGATAAAGCTACCCATTTCTTAATGTATGAGGTCAATTTTTTTAATTGGAGTTAAAATTTTGTAGATTTCTACCTAACCTAAACCGAACCTAAAGAACCCTGCCTAACCTAACCTAACCTATCTTTATAGGTTAGGTTAGGTTTGGTAGCCGAGAAAGTTATGTTAGGTTAGGTTAGGTATTTTAGGTAGCCGAAAAAGAATTAATTCATGAAAACTTGGCTTTTTATGCAAATCGGGTCTTGCATAGTAAGCTGAGAAGTGCATTCTGGCTACTAGGTACGACATATATATAAACATATATATATATATATATATATATATATATATATATATATATATATATATATATATATATATATATATATTTATTTATTTATTAAAAATATATATATATATATATATGTATATTGAAATATTGACCTGTGGGTCCAGTAGGCCATCTGTGTCCCCTCAGATGGTCTCTCTTATCACAGTTTGTGTCTATGGATGTGTGTCTGTGTGTGTGTTTATCCCTGTGAGTGTCCGTGTGAGTGTGAGTGCCCCTGTGATTGTCCGGGTGCGAGTGTGTCCGGTTATACCTGTGGGTCCACGAGGCCATCTGTGTCCCCTCAGATGGTCTCCCTTACCACAGTCTATGGGTGTCTATGAGTGTGAGTGCCCTTATGAGTGTTCGGGTGAGGGGGGTGTGTGTGTGAGTGTCCTGGTTTGTGTGAGGTTTGGTTCCAGGAAACATCCTTCCCCCCCCCCTTCCCATATCTCCACCCTTATTCCCACCGTGGGTTCGAATCCCAGGTGATTAGACCTGCCCTAGGTCCATGGATCCAAGGTTTCCATCCGTGGGCCCAACGGATTTCACCCCTTCCCCACTTTCCAAGGGCCAGGTCAATTCCAGCTATCCAGGGAATGTCGAAACAGAGGCAGCTACAGGAGGGGACACACAAATATTTGTGCCCTGCAGTTACACACCCGTTCCGACAGGCTCGATCCCAATCTATCCAGATGAGAACACGTTCTCTTCCGACTAGACCACGCTGGAGTCGCTGTATGTCTCAAATTTGGATCCTTTATTTATAGTTAGTATTTTTGTTGTATTAATTGATTTGTTTAAAATTTTTAATGACTTCGGTAGAGTGATTTAGGGAGTTGGGGGGGGGTTGCGTGTGTAGTGGATTGCACGAGATCGTGGTTGGCTAGTATTTATCTAGTTGTGTTCACCTAGTTGTAGTTGCGAGGGTTGAGCTCTGCTCTTTCGGCCCGCCTCTCAACTGTCAATCAGTCAATTATTATTAACTAATAAAAAAAAATTCCACACTCACACTGACACACACACTTCCAGGAAGCAGACCGTAACAGCTGTCTAACGCCCAGATACATATTTACTGCTAGGTAACAGAGGACGTCAGAATGATAGAAACTCTGCTGATTTCCGTTTGTACCATCACCGGGGGATCGAATGAGCTAGGATTACGAGTCGAGAGCGACGTCCACTCAGCAATAAAGCCGCCTAGTTTGTGCATTGGTGCAGGAGATAATTTGAGAGAGGTTAAGGGAAAGGAATGATGTTTGGTGGCCTTGAAAGCTTTGGAGGGGAGGGGGGTTGCCAGTTACGAATTAAAATAGTTAATTATTTAAGATAGGATATATATGCAAAAGACGTTGCGAGATATAGTAAGAAAAGTGTTTCTGACTGAGGTTAGGTACTGTGTGATTGACTTGTAAGTTAGGAAAAAAAATACTTATTAGAAACTTCGATAATCTTTAGAAATGTTTCTTTGCAAATAGTTGCAAATTATTGTGTAAAAAGCCTATGGTTACCGTACATTAAACAAACACACGTGAGCACAATTAGTCCACGGGATTCAGAGAGAGTGAGAGTGAACAGCGAAATAGTAACAAAAAATGTGACAATGAGGGGAAACTAAGTTATTCAAACGTTACCTATATAAATTACAGTAACACTAACCGAGCATCCACATATATATTCCAATCAATTTATGTTAACCATTTTAGAGTTGGTTAGGTTCGGTTATATATCTACCTTAGTTTTAACTCAAAGGAAAAGAACTTAACTCATACATAATGAAATGGATAGTTTTATCATTTCATAAGAAAAATATTCGAAAAATCTATAAATTCAGGAAAACTTGGCTTATTAGGCAAATCGTGCCTTGCATACTAGGCCAAGAAGTGCGTTCTGGCTATAGGTACGATATATATATATAATATATATATATATATATATATATATATATATATATATATATATATATATATATATATATATATATAATATATATATATATATATATATATATATATACATGTTGTACCTAGTTGCCAGAACGTCGTACTCGGCCTACTATGCAAGGCTCGATTTGCTTAAAAAGCCAAGTTGTCCTGAATTAATATATTTTCTCTAATTTTTTTCTTATGAAATGATAAAGCTACCCATTTCTTAATGTATGAGGTCAATTTTTTTAATTGGAGTTAAAATTTTGTAGATTTCTACCTAACCTAAACCGAACCTAAAGAACCCTGCCTAACCTAACCTAACCTATCTTTATAGGTTAGGTTAGGTTTGGTAGCCGAGAAAGTTATGTTAGGTTAGGTTAGGTATTTTAGGTAGCCGAAAAAGAATTAATTCATGAAAACTTGGCTTTTTATGCAAATCGGGTCTTGCATAGTAAGCTGAGAAGTGCATTCTGGCTACTAGGTACGACATATATATAAACATATATATATATATATATATATATATATAATATATATATATATATATATATATATATATATATATTATTTATTTATTAAAAATATATATATATATATATATATATGTATATTGAAATATTGACCTGTGGGTCCAGTAGGCCATCTGTGTCCCCTCAGATGGTCTCTCTTATCACAGTTTGTGTCTATGGATGTGTGTCTGTGTGTGTGTTTATCCCTGTGAGTGTCCGTGTGAGTGTGAGTGCCCCTGTGATTGTCCGGGTGCGAGTGTGTCCGGTTATACCTGTGGGTCCACGAGGCCATCTGTGTCCCCTCAGATGGTCTCCCTTACCACAGTCTATGGGTGTCTATGAGTGTGAGTGCCCTTATGAGTGTTCGGGTGAGGGTGTGTGTGTGAGTGTCCTTTTGTGTGAGGTTTGGTTCCAGGAAACATCCTTCCCCCCCCCCTTCCCATATCTCCACCCTTATTCCCACCGTGGGTTCGAATCCCAGGTGATTAGACCTGCCCTAGGTCCATGGATCCAAGGTTTCCATCCGTGGGCCCAACGGATTTCACCCCTTCCCCACTTTCCAAGGGCCAGGTCAATTCCAGCTATCCAGGGAACCTGTCGAAACAGAGGCAGCTACAGGAGGGGACACACAAATATTTGTGCCCTGCAGTTACACACCCGTTCCGACAGGCTCGATCCCAATCTATCCAGATGAGAACACGTTCTCTTCCGACTAGACCACGCTGGAGTCGCTGTATGTCTCAAATTTGGATCCTTTATTTATAGTTAGTATTTTTGTTGTATTAATTGATTTGTTTAAAATTTTTAATGACTTCGGTAGAGTGATTTAAAGAGTTGGGGGGGGGGTTGCGTGTGTAGTGGATTGCACGAGATCGTGGTTGGCTAGTATTTATCTAGTTGTGTTCACCTAGTTGTAGTTGCGAGGGTTGAGCTCTGCTCTTTCGGCCCGCCTCTCAACTGTCAATCAGTCAATTATTATTAACTAATAAAAAAAAATTCCACACTCACACTGACACACACACTTCCAGGAAGCAGACCGTAACAGCTGTCTAACGCCCAGATACATATTTACTGCTAGGTAACAGAGGACGTCAGAATGATAGAAACTCTGCTGATTTCCGTTTGTACCATCACCGGGGGATCGAATGAGCTAGGATTACGAGTCGAGAGCGACGTCCACTCAGCAATAAAGCCGCCTAGTTTGTGCATTGGTGCAGGAGATAATTTGAGAGAGGTTAAGGGAAAGGAATGATGTTTGGTGGCCTTGAAAGCTTTGGAGGGGAGGGGGGTTGCCAGTTACGAATTAAAATAGTTAATTATTTAAGATAGGATATATATGCAAAAGACGTTGCGAGATATAGTAAGAAAAGTGTTTCTGACTGAGGTTAGGTACTGTGTGATTGACTTGTAAGTTAGGAAAAAAAATACTTATTAGAAACTTCGATAATCTTTAGAAATGTTTCTTTGCAAATAGTTGCAAATTATTGTGTAAAAAGCCTATGGTTACCGTACATTAAACAAACACACGTGAGCACAATTAGTCCACGGGATTCAGAGAGAGTGAGAGTGAACAGCGAAATAGTAACAAAAAATGTGACAATGAGGGGAAACTAAGTTATTCAAACGTTACCTATATAAATTACAGTAACACTAACCGAGCATCCACATATATATTCCAATCAATTTATGTTAACCATTTTAGAGTTGGTTAGGTTCGGTTATATATCTACCTTAGTTTTAACTCAAAGGAAAAGAACTTAACTCATACATAATGAAATGGATAGTTTTATCATTTCATAAGAAAAATATTCGAAAAATCTATAAATTCAGGAAAACTTGGCTTATTAGGCAAATCGTGCCTTGCATACTAGGCCAAGAAGTGCGTTCTGGCTACTAGGTACGTATATATATATATATAATATATATATATATATATATATATATATATATATATATATATATATATATATATATATATATATATATATATATATATATATATATATATATATATATATATACATGTTGTACCTAGTTGCCAGAACGTCGTACTCGGCCTACTATGCAAGGCTCGATTTGCTTAAAAAGCCAAGTTGTCCTGAATTAATATATTTTCTCTAATTTTTTTCTTATGAAATGATAAAGCTACCCATTTCTTAATGTATGAGGTCAATTTTTTTAATTGGAGTTAAAATTTTGTAGATTTCTACCTAACCTAAACCGAACCTAAAGAACCCTGCCTAACCTAACCTAACCTATCTTTATAGGTTAGGTTAGGTTTGGTAGCCGAGAAAGTTATGTTAGGTTAGGTTAGGTATTTTAGGTAGCCGAAAAAGAATTAATTCATGAAAACTTGGCTTTTTATGCAAATCGGGTCTTGCATAGTAAGCTGAGAAGTGCATTCTGGCTACTAGGTACGACATATATATAAACATATATATATATATATATATATATATATATATATATATATATATATATATTATATATATATATATATATATATATATATATATTATTTATTTATTAAAAATATATTATATATATATATATATGTATATTGAAATATTGACCTGTGGGTCCAGTAGGCCATCTGTGTCCCCTCAGATGGTCTCTCTTATCACAGTTTGTGTCTATGGATGTGTGTCTGTGTGTGTGTTTATCCCTGTGAGTGTCCGTGTGAGTGTGAGTGCCCCTGTGATTGTCCGGGTGCGAGTGTGTCCGGTTATACCTGTGGGTCCACGAGGCCATCTGTGTCCCCTCAGATGGTCTCCCTTACCACAGTCTATGGGTGTCTATGAGTGTGAGTGCCCTTATGAGTGTTCGGGTAGGGTGTGTGTGTGAGTGTCCTGGTTGTGTGAGGTTTGTGTCCTGTGTGAGGTTTGGTTGGAAACATCCTTCCCCCCCCCCTTCCCATATCTCCACCCTTATTCCCACCGTGGGTTCGAATCCCAGGTGATTAGACCTGCCCTAGGTCCATGGATCCAAGGTTTCCATCCGTGGGCCCAACGGATTTCACCCCTTCCCCACTTTCCAAGGGCCAGGTCAATTCCAGCTATCCAGGGAACCTGTCGAAACAGAGGCAGCTACAGGAGGGGACACACAAATATTTGTGCCCTGCAGTTACACACCCGTTCCGACAGGCTCGATCCCAATCTATCCAGATGAGAACACGTTCTCTTCCGACTAGACCACGCTGGAGTCGCTGTATGTCTCAAATTTGGATCCTTTATTTATAGTTAGTATTTTTGTTGTATTAATTGATTTGTTTAAAATTTTTAATGACTCTCGGTAGAGTGATTTAAAGAGTTGGGGGGGGGGTTGCGTGTGTAGTGGATTGCACGAGATCGTGGTTGGCTAGTATTTATCTAGTTGTGTTCACCTAGTTGTAGTTGCGAGGGTTGAGCTCTGCTCTTTCGGCCCGCCTCTCAACTGTCAATCAGTCAATTATTATTAACTAATAAAAAAAAATTCCACACTCACACTGACACACACACTTCCAGGAAGCAGACCGTAACAGCTGTCTAACGCCCAGATACATATTTACTGCTAGGTAACAGAGGACGTCAGAATGATAGAAACTCTGCTGATTTCCGTTTGTACCATCACCGGGGGATCGAATGAGCTAGGATTACGAGTCGAGAGCGACGTCCACTCAGCAATAAAGCCGCCTAGTTTGTGCATTGGTGCAGGAGATAATTTGAGAGAGGTTAAGGGAAAGGAATGATGTTTGGTGGCCTTGAAAGCTTTGGAGGGGAGGGGGGTTGCCAGTTACGAATTAAAATAGTTAATTATTTAAGATAGGATATATATGCAAAAGACGTTGCGAGATATAGTAAGAAAAGTGTTTCTGACTGAGGTTAGGTACTGTGTGATTGACTTGTAAGTTAGGAAAAAAAATACTTATTAGAAACTTCGATAATCTTTAGAAATGTTTCTTTGCAAATAGTTGCAAATTATTGTGTAAAAAGCCTATGGTTACCGTACATTAAACAAACACACGTGAGCACAATTAGTCCACGGGATTCAGAGAGAGTGAGAGTGAACAGCGAAATAGTAACAAAAAATGTGACAATGAGGGGAAACTAAGTTATTCAAACGTTACCTATATAAATTACAGTAACACTAACCGAGCATCCACATATATATTCCAATCAATTTATGTTAACCATTTTAGAGTTGGTTAGGTTCGGTTATATATCTACCTTAGTTTTAACTCAAAGGAAAAGAACTTAACTCATACATAATGAAATGGATAGTTTTATCATTTCATAAGAAAAATATTCGAAAAATCTATAAATTCAGGAAAACTTGGCTTATTAGGCAAATCGTGCCTTGCATACTAGGCCAAGAAGTGCGTTCTGGCTACTAGGTACGATATATATATATATATATATATATGTCGTACCTAGTAGCCAGAACGCACTTCTCGGCCTACTATTCAAGGCCCGATTTGCCTAATAAGCCAAGTTTTCCTGAATTAATATATTTCTCAAATTTTTTTCTTATGAAATGATAAAGCTACCCATTTCATTATGTATGAGATAATTTTTTTTATTGGAGTTAAAATTAACGAAGATATATGACCGAACCTAACCAACCCTACCTAACCTAACCTAATCAATCTTTATAGGTTAGGTTAGGTTAGGTAGCCGAAAAAGTTAGGTTAGGTTAGGTTAGGTAGGTTAGGTAGTCGAAAAACAATTAATTCATGAAAACATGGCTTATTAGGCAAATCGGGCCATGCATAGTAGGCAGAGAAGTGCGTTCTGGCTACTAGGTACGACATATATATATATATATATATATATATATATATATATATATATATATATATATATATATATATATATATACATGTTGTACCTAGTTGCCAGAACGTCGTACTCGGCCTACTATGCAAGGCTCGATTTGCTTAAAAAGCCAAGTTGTCCTGAATTAATATATTTTCTCTAATTTTTTTCTTATGAAATGATAAAGCTACCCATTTCTTAATGTATGAGGTCAATTTTTTTAATTGGAGTTAAAATTTTGTAGATTTCTACCTAACCTAAACCGAACCTAAAGAACCCTGCCTAACCTAACCTAACCTATCTTTATAGGTTAGGTTAGGTTTGGTAGCCGAGAAAGTTATGTTAGGTTAGGTTAGGTATTTTAGGTAGCCGAAAAAGAATTAATTCATGAAAACTTGGCTTTTTATGCAAATCGGGTCTTGCATAGTAAGCTGAGAAGTGCATTCTGGCTACTAGGTACGACATATATATAAACATATATATATATATATATATATATATATAATATATATATATATATATATATATATATATATTATATTTATTTATTTATTAAAAATATATTATATATATATATATGTATATTGAAATATTGACCTGTGGGTCCAGTAGGCCATCTGTGTCCCCTCAGATGGTCTCTCTTATCACAGTTTGTGTCTATGGATGTGTGTCTGTGTGTGTGTTTATCCCTGTGAGTGTCCGTGTGAGTGTGAGTGCCCCTGTGATTGTCCGGGTGCGAGTGTGTCCGGTTATACCTGTGGGTCCACGAGGCCATCTGTGTCCCCTCAGATGGTCTCCCTTACCACAGTCTATGGGTGTCTATGAGTGTGAGTGCCCTTATGAGTGTTCGGGTGAGGGTGTGTGTGTGAGTGTCCTGGTTTGTGTGAGGTTTGGTTCCAGGAAACATCCTTCCCCCCCCCCCCTTCCCATATCTCCACCCTTATTCCCACCGTGGGTTCGAATCCCAGGTGATTAGACCTGCCCTAGGTCCATGGATCCAAGGTTTCCATCCGTGGGCCCAACGGATTTCACCCCTTCCCCACTTTCCAAGGGCCAGGTCAATTCCAGCTATCCAGGGAACCTGTCGAAACAGAGGCAGCTACAGGAGGGGACACACAAATATTTGTGCCCTGCAGTTACACACCCGTTCCGACAGGCTCGATCCCAATCTATCCAGATGAGAACACGTTTCTCTTCCGACTAGACCACGCTGGAGTCGCTGTATGTCTCAAATTTGGATCCTTTATTTATAGTTAGTATTTTTGTTGTATTAATTGATTTGTTTAAAATTTTTAATGACTTCGGTAGAGTGATTTAGGGAGTTGGGGGGGGGGGGGGGTTGCGTGTGTAGTGGATTGCACGAGATCGTGGTTGGCTAGTATTTATCTAGTTGTGTTCACCTAGTTGTAGTTGCGAGGGTTGAGCTCTGCTCTTTCGGCCCGCCTCTCAACTGTCAATCAGTCAATTATTATTAACTAATAAAAAAAAATTCCACACTCACAACTGACACACACACTTCCAGGAAGCAGACCGTAACAGCTGTCTAACGCCCAGATACATATTTACTGCTAGGTAACAGAGGACGTCAGAATGATAGAAAACTCTGCTGATTTCCGTTTGTACCATCACCGGGGGATCGAATGAGCTAGGATTACGAGTCGAGAGCGACGTCCACTCAGCAATAAAGCCGCCTAGTTTGTGCATTGGTGCAGGAGATAATTTGAGAGAGGTTAAGGGAAAGGAATGATGTTTGGTGGCCTTGAAAGCTTTGGAGGGGAGGGGGGTTGCCAGTTACGAATTAAAATAGTTAATTATTTAAGATAGGATATATATGCAAAAGACGTTGCGAGATATAGTAAGAAAAGTGTTTCTGACTGAGGTTAGGTACTGTGTGATTGACTTGTAAGTTAGGAAAAAAAATACTTATTAGAAACTTCGATAATCTTTAGAAATGTTTCTTTGCAAATAGTTGCAAATTATTGTGTAAAAAGCCTATGGTTACCGTACATTAAACAAACACACGTGAGCACAATTAGTCCACGGGATTCAGAGAGAGTGAGAGTGAACAGCGAAATAGTAACAAAAAATGTGACAATGAGGGGAAACTAAGTTATTCAAACGTTACCTATATAAATTACAGTAACACTAACCGAGCATCCACATATATATTCCAATCAATTTATGTTAACCATTTTAGAGTTGGTTAGGTTCGGTTATATATCTACCTTAGTTTTAACTCAAAGGAAAAGAACTTAACTCATACATAATGAAATGGATAGTTTTATCATTTCATAAGAAAAATATTCGAAAAATCTATAAATTCAGGAAAACTTGGCTTATTAGGCAAATCGTGCCTTGCATACTAGGCCAAGAAGTGCGTTCTGGCTACTAGGTACGATATATATATATATATATATATATATATATATATATATATATATATATATATATATATATATATATATATATATATATATATATATATACATGTTGTACCTAGTTGCCAGAACGTCGTACTCGGCCTACTATGCAAGGCTCGATTTGCTTAAAAAGCCAAGTTGTCCTGAATTAATATATTTTCTCTAATTTTTTTCTTATGAAATGATAAAGCTACCCATTTCTTAATGTATGAGGTCAATTTTTTTAATTGGAGTTAAAATTTTGTAGATTTCTACCTAACCTAAACCGAACCTAAAGAACCCTGCCTAACCTAACCTAACCTATCTTTATAGGTTAGGTTAGGTTTGGTAGCCGAGAAAGTTATGTTAGGTTAGGTTAGGTATTTTAGGTAGCCGAAAAAGAATTAATTCATGAAAACTTGGCTTTTTATGCAAATCGGGTCTTGCATAGTAAGCTGAGAAGTGCATTCTGGCTACTAGGTACGACATATATATAAACATATATATATTATATATATATATATATATATATATATATATATATATATATATATATATATTATATATATATTTATTTATTTATTAAAAATATATTATATATATATATATATGTATATTGAAATATTGACCTGTGGGTCCAGTAGGCCATCTGTGTCCCCTCAGATGGTCTCTCTTATCACAGTTTGTGTCTATGGATGTGTGTCTGTGTGTGTGTTTATCCCTGTGAGTGTCCGTGTGAGTGTGAGTGCCCCTGTGATTGTCCGGGTGCGAGTGTGTCCGGTTATACCTGTGGGTCCACGAGGCCATCTGTGTCCCCTCAGATGGTCTCCCTTACCACAGTCTATGGGTGTCTATGAGTGTGAGTGCCCTTATGAGTGTTCGGGTGAGGGTGTGTGTGTGAGTGTCCTGGTTTGTGTGAGGTTTGGTTCCAGGAAACATCCTTCCCCCCCCCCTTCCCATATCTCCACCCTTATTCCCACCGTGGGTTCGAATCCCAGGTGATTAGACCTGCCCTAGGTCCATGGATCCAAGGTTTCCATCCGTGGGCCCAACGGATTTCACCCCTTCCCCACTTTCCAAGGGCCAGGTCAATTCCAGCTATCCAGGGAACCTGTCGAAACAGAGGCAGCTACAGGAGGGGACACACAAATATTTGTGCCCTGCAGTTACACACCCGTTCCGACAGGCTCGATCCCAATCTATCCAGATGAGAACACGTTCTCTTCCGACTAGACCACGCTGGAGTCGCTGTATGTCTCAAATTTGGATCCTTTATTTATAGTTAGTATTTTTGTTGTATTAATTGATTTGTTTAAAATTTTTAATGACTTCGGTAGAGTGATTTAAAGAGTTGGGGGGGGGGGTTGCGTGTGTAGTGGATTGCACGAGATCGTGGTTGGCTAGTATTTATCTAGTTGTGTTCACCTAGTTGTAGTTGCGAGGGTTGAGCTCTGCTCTTTCGGCCCGCCTCTCAACTGTCAATCAGTCAATTATTATTAACTAATAAAAAAAAATTCCACACTCACACTGACACACACACTTCCAGGAAGCAGACCGTAACAGCTGTCTAACGCCCAGATACATATTTACTGCTAGGTAACAGAGGACGTCAGAATGATAGAAACTCTGCTGATTTCCGTTTGTACCATCACCGGGGGATCGAATGAGCTAGGATTACGAGTCGAGAGCGACGTCCACTCAGCAATAAAGCCGCCTAGTTTGTGCATTGGTGCAGGAGATAATTTGAGAGAGGTTAAGGGAAAGGAATGATGTTTGGTGGCCTTGAAAGCTTTGGAGGGGAGGGGGGTTGCCAGTTACGAATTAAAATAGTTAATTATTTAAGATAGGATATATATGCAAAAGACGTTGCGAGATATAGTAAGAAAAGTGTTTCTGACTGAGGTTAGGTACTGTGTGATTGACTTGTAAGTTAGGAAAAAAAAATACTTATTAGAAACTTCGATAATCTTTAGAAATGTTTCTTTGCAAATAGTTGCAAATTATTGTGTAAAAAGCCTATGGTTACCGTACATTAAACAAACACACGTGAGCACAATTAGTCCACGGGATTCAGAGAGAGTGAGAGTGAACAGCGAAATAGTAACAAAAAATGTGACAATGAGGGGAAACTAAGTTATTCAAACGTTACCTATATAAATTACAGTAACACTAACCGAGCATCCACATATATATTCCAATCAATTTATGTTAACCATTTTAGAGTTGGTTAGGTTCGGTTATATATCTACCTTAGTTTTAACTCAAAGGAAAAGAACTTAACTCATACATAATGAAATGGATAGTTTTATCATTTCATAAGAAAAATATTCGAAAAATCTATAAATTCAGGAAAACTTGGCTTATTAGGCAAATCGTGCCTTGCATACTAGGCCAAGAAGTGCGTTCTGGCTACTAGGTACGATATATATATATATATATATATATATATATATATATGTCGTACCTAGTAGCCAGAACGCACTTCTCGGCCTACTATTCAAGGCCCGATTTGCCTAATAAGCCAAGTTTTCCTGAATTAATATATTTTCTCAAATTTTTTTCTTATGAAATGATAAAGCTACCCATTTCATTATGTATGAGATAATTTTTTTTTATTGGAGTTAAAATTAACGAAGATATATGACCGAACCTAACCAACCCTACCTAACCTAACCTAATCAATCTTTATAGGTTAGGTTAGGTTAGGTAGCCGAAAAAGTTAGGTTAGGTTAGGTTAGGTAGGTTAGGTAGTCGAAAAACAATTAATTCATGAAAACATGGCTTATTAGGCAAATCGGGCCATGCATAGTAGGCAGAGAAGTGCGTTCTGGCTACTAGGTACGACATATATATATATATATATATATATATATATATATATATATATATATATATATATATATATATATATATATATATATATATATACATGTTGTACCTAGTTGCCAGAACGTCGTACTCGGCCTACTATGCAAGGCTCGATTTGCTTAAAAAGCCAAGTTGTCCTGAATTAATATATTTTCTCTAATTTTTTTCTTATGAAATGATAAAGCTACCCATTTCTTAATGTATGAGGTCAATTTTTTTAATTGGAGTTAAAATTTTGTAGATTTCTACCTAACCTAAACCGAACCTAAAGAACCCTGCCTAACCTAACCTAACCTATCTTTATAGGTTAGGTTAGGTTTGGTAGCCGAGAAAGTTATGTTAGGTTAGGTTAGGTATTTTAGGTAGCCGAAAAAGAATTAATTCATGAAAACTTGGCTTTTTATGCAAATCGGGTCTTGCATAGTAAGCTGAGAAGTGCATTCTGGCTACTAGGTACGACATATATATAAACATATATATATATATATATATATATATATATATATATATATATATATATATATATATATATATATATTTATTTATTTATTAAAAATATATTATATATATATATATGTATATTGAAATATTGACCTGTGGGTCCAGTAGGCCATCTGTGTCCCCTCAGATGGTCTCTCTTATCACAGTTTGTGTCTATGGATGTGTGTCTGTGTGTGTGTTTATCCCTGTGAGTGTCCGTGTGAGTGTGAGTGCCCCTGTGATTGTCCGGGTGCGAGTGTGTCCGGTTATACCTGTGGGTCCACGAGGCCATCTGTGTCCCCTCAGATGGTCTCCCTTACCACAGTCTATGGGTGTCTATGAGTGTGAGTGCCCTTATGAGTGTTCGGGTGAGGGTGTGTGTGTGAGTGTCCTGGTTTGTGTGAGGTTTGGTTCCAGGAAACATCCTTCCCCCCCCCCCCTTCCCATATCTCCACCCTTATTCCCACCGTGGGTTCGAATCCCAGGTGATTAGACCTGCCCTAGGTCCATGGATCCAAGGTTTCCATCCGTGGGCCCAACGGATTTCACCCCTTCCCCACTTTCCAAGGGCCAGGTCAATTCCAGCTATCCAGGGAACCTGTCGAAACAGAGGCAGCTACAGGAGGGGACACACAAATATTTGTGCCCTGCAGTTACACACCCGTTCCGACAGGCTCGATCCCAATCTATCCAGATGAGAACACGTTCTCTTCCGACTAGACCACGCTGGAGTCGCTGTATGTCTCAAATTTGGATCCTTTATTTATAGTTAGTATTTTTGTTGTATTAATTGATTTGTTTAAAATTTTTAATGACTTCGGTAGAGTGATTTAGGGAGTTGGGGGGGGGGGGGGGGTTGCGTGTGTAGTGGATTGCACGAGATCGTGGTTGGCTAGTATTTATCTAGTTGTGTTCACCTAGTTGTAGTTGCGAGGGTTGAGCTCTGCTCTTTCGGCCCGCCTCTCAACTGTCAATCAGTCAATTATTATTAACTAATAAAAAAAAATTCCACACTCACACTGACACACACACTTCCAGGAAGCAGACCGTAACAGCTGTCTAACGCCCAGATACATATTTACTGCTAGGTAACAGAGGACGTCAGAATGATAGAAACTCTGCTGATTTCCGTTTGTACCATCACCGGGGGATCGAATGAGCTAGGATTACGAGTCGAGAGCGACGTCCACTCAGCAATAAAGCCGCCTAGTTTGTGCATTGGTGCAGGAGATAATTTGAGAGAGGTTAAGGGAAAGGAATGATGTTTGGTGGCCTTGAAAGCTTTGGAGGGGAGGGGGGTTGCCAGTTACGAATTAAAATAGTTAATTATTTAAGATAGGATATATATGCAAAAGACGTTGCGAGATATAGTAAGAAAAGTGTTTCTGACTGAGGTTAGGTACTGTGTGATTGACTTGTAAGTTAGGAAAAAAAATACTTATTAGAAACTTCGATAATCTTTAGAAATGTTTCTTTGCAAATAGTTGCAAATTATTGTGTAAAAAGCCTATGGTTACCGTACATTAAACAAACACACGTGAGCACAATTAGTCCACGGGATTCAGAGAGAGTGAGAGTGAACAGCGAAATAGTAACAAAAAATGTGACAATGAGGGGAAACTAAGTTATTCAAACGTTACCTATATAAATTACAGTAACACTAACCGAGCATCCACATATATATTCCAATCAATTTATGTTAACCATTTTAGAGTTGGTTAGGTTCGGTTATATATCTACCTTAGTTTTAACTCAAAGGAAAAGAACTTAACTCATACATAATGAAATGGATAGTTTTATCATTTCATAAGAAAAATATTCGAAAATCTATAAATTCAGGAAAACTTGGCTTATTAGGCAAATCGTGCCTTGCATACTAGGCCAAGAAGTGCGTTCTGGCTACTAGGTACGATATATATATATATATATATATATATATATATATATATATATATATATATATATATATATATATATATATATATATATATATATATACATGTTGTACCTAGTTGCCAGAACGTCGTACTCGGCCTACTATGCAAGGCTCGATTTGCTTAAAAAGCCAAGTTGTCCTGAATTAATATATTTTCTCTAATTTTTTTCTTATGAAATGATAAAGCTACCCATTTCTTAATGTATGAGGTCAATTTTTTTAATTGGAGTTAAAATTTTGTAGATTTCTACCTAACCTAAACCGAACCTAAAGAACCCTGCCTAACCTAACCTAACCTATCTTTATAGGTTAGGTTAGGTTTGGTAGCCGAGAAAGTTATGTTAGGTTAGGTTAGGTATTTTAGGTAGCCGAAAAAGAATTAATTCATGAAAACTTGGCTTTTTATGCAAATCGGGTCTTGCATAGTAAGCTGAGAAGTGCATTCTGGCTACTAGGTACGACATATATATAAACATATATATATATATATATATATATATATATATATATATATATATATATATATATATATATATATATATATATATATTTATTTATTTATTAAAAATATATTATATATATATATATATGTATATTGAAATATTGACCTGTGGGTCCAGTAGGCCATCTGTGTCCCCTCAGATGGTCTCTCTTATCACAGTTTGTGTCTATGGATGTGTGTCTGTGTGTGTGTTTATCCCTGTGAGTGTCCGTGTGAGTGTGAGTGCCCCTGTGATTGTCCGGGTGCGAGTGTGTCCGGTTATACCTGTGGGTCCACGAGGCCATCTGTGTCCCCTCAGATGGTCTCCCTTACCACAGTCTATGGGTGTCTATGAGTGTGAGTGCCCTTATGAGTGTTCGGGTGAGGGTGTGTGTGTGAGTGTCCTGGTTTGTGTGAGGTTTGGTTCCAGGAAACATCCTTCCCCCCCCCTTCCCATATCTCCACCCTTATTCCCACCGTGGGTTCGAATCCCAGGTGATTAGACCTGCCCTAGGTCCATGGATCCAAGGTTTCCATCCGTGGGCCCAACGGATTTCACCCCTTCCCCACTTTCCAAGGGCCAGGTCAATTCCAGCTATCCAGGGAACCTGTCGAAACAGAGGCAGCTACAGGAGGGGACACACAAATATTTGTGCCCTGCAGTTACACACCCGTTCCGACAGGCTCGATCCCAATCTATCCAGATGAGAACACGTTCTCTTCCGACTAGACCACGCTGGAGTCGCTGTATGTCTCAAATTTGGATCCTTTATTTATAGTTAGTATTTTTGTTGTATTAATTGATTTGTTTAAAATTTTTAATGACTTCGGTAGAGTGATTTAAAGAGTTGGGGGGGGGGTTGCGTGTGTAGTGGATTGCACGAGATCGTGGTTGGCTAGTATTTATCTAGTTGTGTTCACCTAGTTGTAGTTGCGAGGGTTGAGCTCTGCTCTTTCGGCCCGCCTCTCAACTGTCAATCAGTCAATTATTATTAACTAATAAAAAAAAATTCCACACTCACACTGACACACACACTTCCAGGAAGCAGACCGTAACAGCTGTCTAACGCCCAGATACATATTTACTGCTAGGTAACAGAGGACGTCAGAATGATAGAAACTCTGCTGATTTCCGTTTGTACCATCACCGGGGGATCGAATGAGCTAGGATTACGAGTCGAGAGCGACGTCCACTCAGCAATAAAGCCGCCTAGTTTGTGCATTGGTGCAGGAGATAATTTGAGAGAGGTTAAGGGAAAGGAATGATGTTTGGTGGCCTTGAAAGCTTTGGAGGGGAGGGGGGTTGCCAGTTACGAATTAAAATAGTTAATTATTTAAGATAGGATATATATGCAAAAGACGTTGCGAGATATAGTAAGAAAAGTGTTTCTGACTGAGGTTAGGTACTGTGTGATTGACTTGTAAGTTAGGAAAAAAAATACTTATTAGAAACTTCGATAATCTTTAGAAATGTTTCTTTGCAAATAGTTGCAAATTATTGTGTAAAAAGCCTATGGTTACCGTACATTAAACAAACACACGTGAGCACAATTAGTCCACGGGATTCAGAGAGAGTGAGAGTGAACAGCGAAATAGTAACAAAAAATGTGACAATGAGGGGAAACTAAGTTATTCAAACGTTACCTATATAAATTACAGTAACACTAACCGAGCATCCACATATATATTCCAATCAATTTATGTTAACCATTTTAGAGTTGGTTAGGTTCGGTTATATATCTACCTTAGTTTTAACTCAAAGGAAAAGAACTTAACTCATACATAATGAAATGGATAGTTTTATCATTTCATAAGAAAAATATTCGAAAAATCTATAAATTCAGGAAAACTTGGCTTATTAGGCAAATCGTGCCTTGCATACTAGGCCAAGAAGTGCGTTCTGGCTACTAGGTACGATATATATATATATATATATATATGTCGTACCTAATAGCCAGAACGCACTTCTCAGCCTACTATTCAAGGCCCGATTTGCCTAATAAGCCAAGTTTTCATGAATTAATGTTTTTTCGTCTACCTAACCTACCTAACCTAACCTAACCTAGCTTTTTTTGGCTACCTAACCTAACCTTACCTATAAAGATAGGTTAGGTTAGGTTAGGTAGGGTTGGTTAGGTTCGGTCATTTATCTACGTTAATTTTAACTCCAATAAAAAAAAATTGACCTCATACATAGAGAAAAGGGTAGCTTTATCATTTCATAAGAAAAAAATTATAGTAAATATATTAATTCAGGAAAACTTGGCTTATTAGGCAAATCGGGCCTTGAATAGTAGGCTGAGAAGTGAGTTCTGGCTACTAGGTACGACATATATATATATATATATATATATATATATATATATATATATATATATATATATATATATATATATATATATATATATATATATATATATATATATATATACATGTTGTACCTAGTTGCCAGAACGTCGTACTCGGCCTACTATGCAAGGCTCGATTTGCTTAAAAAGCCAAGTTGTCCTGAATTAATATATTTTCTCTAATTTTTTTCTTATGAAATGATAAAGCTACCCATTTCTTAATGTATGAGGTCAATTTTTTTAATTGGAGTTAAAATTTTGTAGATTTCTACCTAACCTAAACCGAACCTAAAGAACCCTGCCTAACCTAACCTAACCTATCTTTATAGGTTAGGTTAGGTTTGGTAGCCGAGAAAGTTATGTTAGGTTAGGTTAGGTATTTTAGGTAGCCGAAAAAGAATTAATTCATGAAAACTTGGCTTTTTATGCAAATCGGGTCTTGCATAGTAAGCTGAGAAGTGCATTCTGGCTACTAGGTACGACATATATATAAACATATATATATATATATATATATATATATATATATATATATATATATATATATATATATATATATATATTTATTTATTAAAAATATATTATATATATATATATATGTATATTGAAATATTGACCTGTGGGTCCAGTAGGCCATCTGTGTCCCCTCAGATGGTCTCTCTTATCACAGTTTGTGTCTATGGATGTGTGTCTGTGTGTGTGTTTATCCCTGTGAGTGTCCGTGTGAGTGTGAGTGCCCCTGTGATTGTCCGGGTGCGAGTGTGTCCGGTTATACCTGTGGGTCCACGAGGCCATCTGTGTCCCCTCAGATGGTCTCCCTTACCACAGTCTATGGGTGTCTATGAGTGTGAGTGCCCTTATGAGTGTTCGGGTGAGGGTGTGTGTGTGAGTGTCCTGGTTTGTGTGAGGTTTGGTTCCAGGAAACATCCTTCCCCCCCCCCTTCCCATATCTCCACCCTTATTCCCACCGTGGGTTCGAATCCCAGGTGATTAGACCTGCCCTAGGTCCATGGATCCAAGGTTTCCATCCGTGGGCCCAACGGATTTCACCCCTTCCCCACTTTCCAAGGGCCAGGTCAATTCCAGCTATCCAGGGAACCTGTCGAAACAGAGGCAGCTACAGGAGGGGACACACAAATATTTGTGCCCTGCAGTTACACACCCGTTCCGACAGGCTCGATCCCAATCTATCCAGATGAGAACACGTTCTCTTCCGACTAGACCACGCTGGAGTCGCTGTATGTCTCAAATTTGGATCCTTTATTTATAGTTAGTATTTTTGTTGTATTAATTGATTTGTTTAAAATTTTTAATGACTTCGGTAGAGTGATTTAAAGAGTTGGGGGGGGGGGTTGCGTGTGTAGTGGATTGCACGAGATCGTGGTTGGCTAGTATTTATCTAGTTGTGTTCACCTAGTTGTAGTTGCGAGGGTTGAGCTCTGCTCTTTCGGCCCGCCTCTCAACTGTCAATCAGTCAATTATTATTAACTAATAAAAAAAAATTCCACACTCACACTGACACACACACTTCCAGGAAGCAGACCGTAACAGCTGTCTAACGCCCAGATACATATTTACTGCTAGGTAACAGAGGACGTCAGAATGATAGAAACTCTGCTGATTTCCGTTTGTACCATCACCGGGGGATCGAATGAGCTAGGATTACGAGTCGAGAGCGACGTCCACTCAGCAATAAAGCCGCCTAGTTTGTGCATTGGTGCAGGAGATAATTTGAGAGAGGTTAAGGGAAAGGAATGATGTTTGGTGGCCTTGAAAGCTTTGGAGGGGAGGGGGGTTGCCAGTTACGAATTAAAATAGTTAATTATTTAAGATAGGATATATATGCAAAAGACGTTGCGAGATATAGTAAGAAAAGTGTTTCTGACTGAGGTTAGGTACTGTGTGATTGACTTGTAAGTTAGGAAAAAAAATACTTATTAGAAACTTCGATAATCTTTAGAAATGTTTCTTTGCAAATAGTTGCAAATTATTGTGTAAAAAGCCTATGGTTACCGTACATTAAACAAACACACGTGAGCACAATTAGTCCACGGGATTCAGAGAGAGTGAGAGTGAACAGCGAAATAGTAACAAAAAATGTGACAATGAGGGGAAACTAAGTTATTCAAACGTTACCTATATAAATTACAGTAACACTAACCGAGCATCCACATATATATTCCAATCAATTTATGTTAACCATTTTAGAGTTGGTTAGGTTCGGTTATATATCTACCTTAGTTTTAACTCAAAGGAAAAGAACTTAACTCATACATAATGAAATGGATAGTTTTATCATTTCATAAGAAAAATATTCGAAAAATCTATAAATTCAGGAAAACTTGGCTTATTAGGCAAATCGTGCCTTGCATACTAGGCCAAGAAGTGCGTTCTGGCTACTAGGTACGATATATATATATATATATATATATATATATATATATATATATATATATATATATATATATATATATATATATATATATATATATATATATATGTCGTACCTAGTAGCCAGAACGCACTTCTCGGCCTACTATGCAAGGCCGAATTTGCCTAATAAGCCAAGTTTTCCTGAATTAATATATTTTCTCTAATTTTTTTCTTATGAAATAATAAAGCTACCCATTTCATTATGTATGAGGTCAATTTTTTTTTATTGGAGTTAAAATTAACGCAGATATATGACCAAACGTAACCAACCCTACCTAACCTAACCTAACCTATCTTTAAAGGTTAGGTTCGGTTAGGTAGCCGAAAAAGGTAGGTTAGGTTAGGTTAGGTAGGTTAGGTAGACGAAAAACAATTAATTCATGAAAACTTGGCTTATTAGGCAAATTCGGCCTTGCATAGTAGGCTGAGAAGTGCGTTCTGGCTACTAGGTACGACATATATATATATATATATATATATATATATATATATATATATATACATGTTGTACCTAGTTGCCAGAACGTCGTACTCGGCCTACTATGCAAGGCTCGATTTGCTTAAAAAGCCAAGTTGTCCTGAATTAATATATTTTCTCTAATTTTTTTCTTATGAAATGATAAAGCTACCCATTTCTTAATGTATGAGGTCAATTTTTTTAATTGGAGTTAAAATTTTGTAGATTTCTACCTAACCTAAACCGAACCTAAAGAACCCTGCCTAACCTAACCTAACCTATCTTTATAGGTTAGGTTAGGTTTGGTAGCCGAGAAAGTTATGTTAGGTTAGGTTAGGTATTTTAGGTAGCCGAAAAAGAATTAATTCATGAAAACTTGGCTTTTTATGCAAATCGGGTCTTGCATAGTAAGCTGAGAAGTGCATTCTGGCTACTAGGTACGACATATATATAAACATATATATATATATATATATATATATATATATATATATATATATATATATATATATATATATATATATATATATATATATATATATTTATTTATTTATTAAAAATATATTATATATATATATATATGTATATTGAAATATTGACCTGTGGGTCCAGTAGGCCATCTGTGTCCCCTCAGATGGTCTCTCTTATCACAGTTTGTGTCTATGGATGTGTGTCTGTGTGTGTGTTTATCCCTGTGAGTGTCCGTGTGAGTGTGAGTGCCCCTGTGATTGTCCGGGTGCGAGTGTGTCCGGTTATACCTGTGGGTCCACGAGGCCATCTGTGTCCCCTCAGATGGTCTCCCTTACCACAGTCTATGGGTGTCTATGAGTGTGAGTGCCCTTATGAGTGTTCGGGTGAGGGTGTGTGTGTGAGTGTCCTGGTTTGTGTGAGGTTTGGTTCCAGGAAACATCCTTCCCCCCCCCTTCCCATATCTCCACCCTTATTCCCACCGTGGGTTCGAATCCCAGGTGATTAGACCTGCCCTAGGTCCATGGATCCAAGGTTTCCATCCGTGGGCCCAACGGATTTCACCCCTTCCCCACTTTCCAAGGGCCAGGTCAATTCCAGCTATCCAGGGAACCTGTCGAAACAGAGGCAGCTACAGGAGGGGACACACAAATATTTGTGCCCTGCAGTTACACACCCGTTCCGACAGGCTCGATCCCAATCTATCCAGATGAGAACACGTTCTCTTCCGACTAGACCACGCTGGAGTCGCTGTATGTCTCAAATTTGGATCCTTTATTTATAGTTAGTATTTTTGTTGTATTAATTGATTTGTTTAAAATTTTTAATGACTTCGGTAGAGTGATTTAAAGAGTTGGGGGGGGGGTTGCGTGTGTAGTGGATTGCACGAGATCGTGGTTGGCTAGTATTTATCTAGTTGTGTTCACCTAGTTGTAGTTGCGAGGGTTGAGCTCTGCTCTTTCGGCCCGCCTCTCAACTGTCAATCAGTCAATTATTATTAACTAATAAAAAAAAATTCCACACTCACACTGACACACACACTTCCAGGAAGCAGACCGTAACAGCTGTCTAACGCCCAGATACATATTTACTGCTAGGTAACAGAGGACGTCAGAATGATAGAAACTCTGCTGATTTCCGTTTGTACCATCACCGGGGGATCGAATGAGCTAGGATTACGAGTCGAGAGCGACGTCCACTCAGCAATAAAGCCGCCTAGTTTGTGCATTGGTGCAGGAGATAATTTGAGAGAGGTTAAGGGAAAGGAATGATGTTTGGTGGCCTTGAAAGCTTTGGAGGGGAGGGGGGTTGCCAGTTACGAATTAAAATAGTTAATTATTTAAGATAGGATATATATGCAAAAGACGTTGCGAGATATAGTAAGAAAAGTGTTTCTGACTGAGGTTAGGTACTGTGTGATTGACTTGTAAGTTAGGAAAAAAAATACTTATTAGAAACTTCGATAATCTTTAGAAATGTTTCTTTGCAAATAGTTGCAAATTATTGTGTAAAAAGCCTATGGTTACCGTACATTAAACAAACACACGTGAGCACAATTAGTCCACGGGATTCAGAGAGAGTGAGAGTGAACAGCGAAATAGTAACAAAAAATGTGACAATGAGGGGAAACTAAGTTATTCAAACGTTACCTATATAAATTACAGTAACACTAACCGAGCATCCACATATATATTCCAATCAATTTATGTTAACCATTTTAGAGTTGGTTAGGTTCGGTTATATATCTACCTTAGTTTTAACTCAAAGGAAAAGAACTTAACTCATACATAATGAAATGGATAGTTTTATCATTTCATAAGAAAAATATTCGAAAAATCTATAAATTCAGGAAAACTTGGCTTATTAGGCAAATCGTGCCTTGCATACTAGGCCAAGAAGTGCGTTCTGGCTACTAGGTACGATATATATATATATATATATATATATATATATATATATATATATATATATATATATATATATATATATATATATATATATATATATATATATATACATGTTGTACCTAGTTGCCAGAACGTCGTACTCGGCCTACTATGCAAGGCTCGATTTGCTTAAAAAGCCAAGTTGTCCTGAATTAATATATTTTCTCTAATTTTTTTCTTATGAAATGATAAAGCTACCCATTTCTTAATGTATGAGGTCAATTTTTTTAATTGGAGTTAAAATTTTGTAGATTTCTACCTAACCTAAACCGAACCTAAAGAACCCTGCCTAACCTAACCTAACCTATCTTTATAGGTTAGGTTAGGTTTGGTAGCCGAGAAAGTTATGTTAGGTTAGGTTAGGTATTTTAGGTAGCCGAAAAAGAATTAATTCATGAAAACTTGGCTTTTTATGCAAATCGGGTCTTGCATAGTAAGCTGAGAAGTGCATTCTGGCTACTAGGTACGACATATATATAAACATATATATATATATATATATATATATATATATATATATATATATATATATATATTTATTTATTTATTAAAAATATATTATATATATATATATATGTATATTGAAATATTGACCTGTGGGTCCAGTAGGCCATCTGTGTCCCCTCAGATGGTCTCTCTTATCACAGTTTGTGTCTATGGATGTGTGTCTGTGTGTGTGTTTATCCCTGTGAGTGTCCGTGTGAGTGTGAGTGCCCCTGTGATTGTCCGGGTGCGAGTGTGTCCGGTTATACCTGTGGGTCCACGAGGCCATCTGTGTCCCCTCAGATGGTCTCCCTTACCACAGTCTATGGGTGTCTATGAGTGTGAGTGCCCTTATGAGTGTTCGGGTGAGGGTGTGTGTGTGAGTGTCCTGGTTTGTGTGAGGTTTGGTTCCAGGAAACATCCTTCCCCCCCCCCCCTTCCCATATCTCCACCCTTATTCCCACCGTGGGTTCGAATCCCAGGTGATTAGACCTGCCCTAGGTCCATGGATCCAAGGTTTCCATCCGTGGGCCCAACGGATTTCACCCCTTCCCCACTTTCCAAGGGCCAGGTCAATTCCAGCTATCCAGGGAACCTGTCGAAACAGAGGCAGCTACAGGAGGGGACACACAAATATTTGTGCCCTGCAGTTACACACCCGTTCCGACAGGCTCGATCCCAATCTATCCAGATGAGAACACGTTCTCTTCCGACTAGACCACGCTGGAGTCGCTGTATGTCTCAAATTTGGATCCTTTATTTATAGTTAGTATTTTTGTTGTATTAATTGATTTGTTTAAAATTTTTAATGACTTCGGTAGAGTGATTTAAAGAGTTGGGGGGGGGGTTGCGTGTGTAGTGGATTGCACGAGATCGTGGTTGGCTAGTATTTATCTAGTTGTGTTCACCTAGTTGTAGTTGCGAGGGTTGAGCTCTGCTCTTTCGGCCCGCCTCTCAACTGTCAATCAGTCAATTATTATTAACTAATAAAAAAAAATTCCACACTCACACTGACACACACACTTCCAGGAAGCAGACCGTAACAGCTGTCTAACGCCCAGATACATATTTACTGCTAGGTAACAGAGGACGTCAGAATGATAGAAACTCTGCTGATTTCCGTTTGTACCATCACCGGGGGATCGAATGAGCTAGGATTACGAGTCGAGAGCGACGTCCACTCAGCAATAAAGCCGCCTAGTTTGTGCATTGGTGCAGGAGATAATTTGAGAGAGGTTAAGGGAAAGGAATGATGTTTGGTGGCCTTGAAAGCTTTGGAGGGGAGGGGGGTTGCCAGTTACGAATTAAAATAGTTAATTATTTAAGATAGGATATATATGCAAAAGACGTTGCGAGATATAGTAAGAAAAGTGTTTCTGACTGAGGTTAGGTACTGTGTGATTGACTTGTAAGTTAGGAAAAAAAATACTTATTAGAAACTTCGATAATCTTTAGAAATGTTTCTTTGCAAATAGTTGCAAATTATTGTGTAAAAAGCCTATGGTTACCGTACATTAAACAAACACACGTGAGCACAATTAGTCCACGGGATTCAGAGAGAGTGAGAGTGAACAGCGAAATAGTAACAAAAAATGTGACAATGAGGGGAAACTAAGTTATTCAAACGTTACCTATATAAATTACAGTAACACTAACCGAGCATCCACATATATATTCCAATCAATTTATGTTAACCATTTTAGAGTTGGTTAGGTTCGGTTATATATCTACCTTAGTTTTAACTCAAAGGAAAAGAACTTAACTCATACATAATGAAATGGATAGTTTTATCATTTCATAAGAAAAATATTCGAAAAATCTATAAATTCAGGAAAACTTGGCTTATTAGGCAAATCGTGCCTTGCATACTAGGCCAAGAAGTGCGTTCTGGCTACTAGGTACGATATATATATATATATATATATATATATATATATATATATATATATATATATATATATATATCTATATATATATATATATATATATATATATATATACATGTTGTACCTAGTTGCCAGAACGTCGTACTCGGCCTACTATGCAAGGCTCGATTTGCTTAAAAAGCCAAGTTGTCCTGAATTAATATATTTTCTCTAATTTTTTTCTTATGAAATGATAAAGCTACCCATTTCTTAATGTATGAGGTCAATTTTTTTAATTGGAGTTAAAATTTTGTAGATTTCTACCTAACCTAAACCGAACCTAAAGAACCCTGCCTAACCTAACCTAACCTATCTTTATAGGTTAGGTTAGGTTTGGTAGCCGAGAAAGTTATGTTAGGTTAGGTTAGGTATTTTAGGTAGCCGAAAAAGAATTAATTCATGAAAACTTGGCTTTTTATGCAAATCGGGTCTTGCATAGTAAGCTGAGAAGTGCATTCTGGCTACTAGGTACGACATATATATAAACATATATATATATATATATATATATATATATATATATATATATATATATATATATATATATATATATATATATATTTATTTATTTATTAATAATATATTATATATATATATATATGTATATTGAAATATTGACCTGTGGGTCCAGTAGGCCATCTGTGTCCCCTCAGATGGTCTCTCTTATCACAGTTTGTGTCTATGGATGTGTGTCTGTGTGTGTGTTTATCCCTGTGAGTGTCCGTGTGAGTGTGAGTGCCCCTGTGATTGTCCGGGTGCGAGTGTGTCCGGTTATACCTGTGGGTCCACGAGGCCATCTGTGTCCCCTCAGATGGTCTCCCTTATCACAGTCTATGGGTGAATGAGTGTGAGTGCCCTTATGAGTGTTCGGGTGAGGGTGTGTGTGTGAGTGTCCTGGTTTGTGTGAGGTTTGGTTCCAGGAAACATCCTTCCCCCCGCCCCCTTCCCATATCTCCACCCTTATTCCCACCGTGGGTTCGAATCCCAGGTGATTAGACCTGCCCTAGGTCCATGGATCCAAGGTGTCCATCCGTGGGCCCAACGGATTTCACCCCATCCCCACTTTCCAAGGGCCAGGTCAATTCCAGCTATCCAGGGAACCTGTCGAAACAGAGGCAGCTACAGGAGGGGACACACAAATATTTGTGCCCTACAGTTACACACCCGTTCCGACAGGCTCGATGGCAATCTATCCAGATGAGAACACGTTCTCTTCCGACTAGACCACGCTGGAGTCGCTGTATGTCTCAAATTTGGTTCCTTTATTTATAGTTAGTATTTTTGTTGTATTAATTGATTTGTTTAAAATTTTTAATGACTTCGTTAGAGTGATTTAGGGAGTTGGGGGGAGGGGGGGTTGCGTGTGTAGTGGATTGTACGAGATCGTGGTTGGCTAGTATTTATCTAGTTGTGTTCACCTAGTTGTAGTTGCGAGGGTTGAGCTCTGCTCTTTTGGCCCGCCTCTCAACTGTCAATCAATCAATTATTAATAACTAAAAAAAAAAATTCCACACTCACACTGACACACACACTCCCAGGAAGCAGCCCGTAACACCTGTCTAACGCCCAGATACATATTTACTGCTAGGTAACAGAGGACGTCAGAATGATAGAAACTCTGCTGATTTCCGTTTGTACCATCACCGGGGGATCGAATGAGCTAGGATTACGAGTCGAGAGCGACGTCCACTCAGCAATAAAGCCGCCTAGTTTGTGCATTGGTGCAGAAGATAATTTGAGAGAGGTTAAGGGAAATTAATGATGTTTGATGGCCTTGAAAGCTTTGGAGGGGAGGGGGGTTGCCAGTTACGAATTAAAAAAGTTAATTATTTAAGATAGGATATATATGCAAAAGACGTTGCGAGATATAGTAAGAAAAGTGTTTCTGACTGAGGTTAGGTACTGTGTGATTGACTTGTAAGTTAGGAAAAAAAATACTTATTAGAAACTTCGATAATCTTTAGAAATGTTTCTTTGCAAATAGTTGCAAATTATTGTGTAAAAAGCCTATGGTTACCGTACCTTAAACAAACACACGTGAGCACAATTAGTCCACGGGATTCAGAGAGAGTGAGAGTGAACAGCGAAATAGTAACAAAAAATATGACAATGAGGGGAAACTAAGTTATTCAAACGTTACCTATATAAATTACAGTAACACTAACCGAGCATCCACATACATATTCCAATCAATTTATGTTAACCATTTTAGAGTTGGTTAAGTTCGGTTATATATCTACGTTAGTTTTAACTCAAATGAAAAGAACTTAACTCATACATAATGAAATGGATAGTTTTATCATTTCATAAGAAAAATATTCGAAAAATCTATAAATTCAGGAAAACTTGGTTTATTAGGCAAGTCGTGCCTTGCATACTAGGCCAAAAAGTGCGTTCTGGCTACTAGGTAGGGTTGGTTAGGTTCAGTCGTATATCTACGGTAATTTTAACTCCAATGAAAAAAAATTGACCTCATAAATAATGAAATGGGTAGCTTTATCATTTCATAAGAAAAAAATTATAGAAAATATATTAGTTCAGGAAAACTTGGCTTATTAGGCAAATCGGGCCTTGCATATTAGGCTGAAAAGTGCGTTCTGGCTACTAGGTACGACATATATATATATATATATATATATATATATATATATATATATATATATATATATATATATGTCGTACCTAGTAGCCAGAACTCACTTCTATGCCTACTATGCAAGGCCCGATTTGCCTAATAAGCCAAGTTTTCATGAATTAATTGTTTTTCGACTACCTAACCTACCTAACCTAACCTAACCTAACGTTTTCGGCTACCTAACCTAACCTAACCTATAAAGATAGGTTAGGTTAGGTTAGGTAGGGTTGGTTAGGTTCGGTCATATATCTTCGTTAATTTTAACTCCAATAAAAAAATATTGACCTCATACATAATGAAATGGGTAGCTTTATCATTTCATAAGAAAAAAATTAGAGAAAATATATTAATTCAGGAAAACTTGGCTTATTAGGCAAATCGGGCCTTGCATAGTAGGCTGAGAAGTGCGTTCTGGCTATTAGGTACGACATATATATATATATATATATATATATATATATATATATATATATATATATATATATATATATATATATATAGTAGTATATATATATATATATATATAGTAGTATATATATAGTAGGGACGTTATATATATTCGTTTTGGTAGGGACGCGAGTCTTATTTTCCTCGGGGTCACCCCTTTTATATGAAAGGAACCGTCGGAAATGCATCCGAGGTGCCGTGTGGTTTGTCGCCTCCTCGTTGGTGGAGAGAGGCGACGCCACAGTGTTTTTGTTCAGCCTTCCCATGACATGGAAGAAGGTTGGTGCTCTGTATATATAGTAGCATATATATATAGTATATATATATATACTATATAGAGAGTATATATATATATATATAATATATATATATATATATATATATATATATATATATATATATATATATATATTATATATATATATATACTATATATATATATATATATATATATATATATATATATATATATATATATATATATATATATATTATATATATATATATATATACTCTCTATATAGTATATATATATATACTATATATATATGCTACTATATATACAGAGCACCAACCTTCTTCCATGTCATGGGAAGGCTGAACAAAAACACTGTGGCGTCGCCTCTCTCCACCAACGAGGAGGCGACAAACCACACGGCACCTCGGATGCATTTCCGACGGTTCCTTTCATATAAAAGGGGTGACCCCGAGGAAAATAAGACTCGCGTCCCTACCAAAACGAATATATATAACGTCCCTACTATATATATACTACTCTATATATATATATATATATATATATATATATATATATATATATATGTCGTACCTAATAGCCAGAACGCACTTCTCAGCCAACTATGCATGGCCCAATTTGCCTAATAAGCCAAGTTTTCATGAATTAATGTTTTTTCGACTACCTAACCTACCTAACCTAACCTAACCTAACTTTCTCTGCTACCTAACCTAACCTAACCGATAGAGATAGGTTAGGTTAGGTTAGGTAGGGTTAGTTAGGTTCGGTCATATATCTACGTTAATTTTAACTCCAATAAAAAAAAATTGACCTCATACATAATGAAATGGGTAGCTTTATCATTTCATCAGAAAAAAATTAGAAAAATATATTAATTCAGGAAAACTTGGCTTATTAGGCAAATCGGGCCTTGCGTAGTAGGCTGAGAAGTGCGTTCTGGCTATTAGGTACGACATATATATATATATATATATATATATATATATATATATAAATATATATATATATATATATATATATATATATATATATATATATATATATATATATATATATATGCTGTACCTAGTTGCCAGAACGTCGTACTCGGCCTACTATGCAAGGCTCGATTTGCTTAATAAGCCAAGTTGTCCTGAATTAATATATTTTCTCTAATTTTTTTCTTATGAAATGATAAAGCTACCCATTTCTTAATGTATGAGGTCAATTTTTTTAATTGGAGTTAAAATTTTGTAGATTTCTACCTAACCTAAACCGAACCTAAACAACCCTGCCTAACCTAACCTAACCTATCTTTATAGGTTAGGTTAGGTTAGGTAGCCGAGAGAGTTATGTTAGGTTAGGTTAGGTATTTTAGGTAGCCGAAAAAGAATTAATTCATGAAAACTTGGCTTTTTAGGCAAATCGGGTCTTGCATAGTAGGCTGAGAAGTGCATTCTGGCTACTAGGTACGACATATATATAAACATATATATATATATATTTATTTCTTAAAAATATGTTATATATATATGTATATTTAAATATTGACCTGTAGGTCCAGGAGGCCATCTGTGTCCCATCAGATGGTCTCTCTTATCACAGTTTGTGTCTATGGATGTGTGTCTGTGTGTGTGTTTATTCCTGTGAGTGTCCGTGTGAGTGTGAGTGTGAGTGCCCCAGTGATTGTCCGGGTGCGAGTGTGTCCGGTTATACCTGTGGGTCCACGAGGCCATCTGTGTCCCTTCAGATGGTCTCCCTTATCACAGTCTATGGGTGTCTGTGAGTGTGAGTGCCCTTTTGAGTGTTCGGGTGAGGATGTGTGTGTGTGTGTCCTGGTTTGTGTGAGGTTTGGTTCAAGGAAACATCCTTCCCCCCCCCCCCTTCCCATATCTCCACCCTTATTCCCACCGTGGGTTCGAATCCCAGGTGATTAGACCTGCCCTAGGTCCATGGATCCAAGGTGTCCATCCGTGGGCCCAACGGATTTCACCCCTTCCCCACTTTCCAAGGGCCAGGTCAATTCCAGCTATCCAGGGAACCTGTCGAAACAGAGGCAGCTACAGGAGGGGACACAAATATTTGTGCCCTGCAGTTACACACCCGTTCCGACAGGCTCGATCGCAATCTATCCAGATGAGAACACGTTCTCTTCCGACTAGACCACGCTGGAGTCGCTGTATGTCTCAAATTTGGTTCCTTTATTTATACTTAGTATTTTTGTTGTATTAATTGATTTGTTTAAAATTTTTAATGACTTCGGTAGAGTGATTTAGGGAGGGGGGGGGGGGGGGGTTGCGTGTGTAGTGGATTGTACGAGATCGTGGTTGGCTAGTATTTATCTAGTTGTGTTCACCTAGTTGTAGTTGCGAGGGTTGAGCTCTGCTCTTTCGGCCCGCCTCTCAACTGTCAATCAATCAATTATTAATAACTAATAAAAAAAATTCCACACTCACACTGACACACACACTCCCAGGAAGCAGCCCGTAACTGCTGTCTAACGCCCAGATACATATTTACTGCTAGGTAACAGAGGACGTCAGAATGATAGAAACTCTGCTGATTTCCGTTTGTACCATCACCGGGTGGATCGAATGAGCTAGGATTACGAGTCGAGAGCGACGTTCACTCAGCAATAAAGCCGCCTAGTTTGTGCATTGGTGCAGAAGATAATTTGAGAGAGGTTAAGGGAAAGGAATGATGTTTGGTGGCCTTGAAAGCTTTGGAGGGGAGGGGGGTTGCCAGTTACGAATTAAAATAGTTAATTATTTACGATAGGATATATATGCAAAAGACGTTGCGAGATATAGTAAGAAAAGTGTTTCTGACTGAGGTTAGGTACTGTGTGATTGACTTGTAAGTTAGGAAAAAAAAATACTTATTAGAAACTTCGATAATCTTTAGAAATGTTTCTTTGCAAATAGTTGCAAATTATTGTGTAAAAAGCCTATGGTT